>NW_027327817.1:0-157500 GCF_047675955.1 Chlorocebus sabaeus
TTTTTCAGACATGGCTGGAGACCTGGGATTCCTACACCACAGAGCCTCCCTGCCAGAGTTCTCAGCTCCTGGGGAAGCCGAGGCAGGTGGATCAGCTGAGGTCAGGAGTTCGAGACCAGCCTGGCCAACATGGTGAAATCCCGTCTCTACTGAAAATACAAAAAAATTAGCTGGGCGTGGTGGCGCACACCTGTAATTCTAGCTACCCAGGAGGCTGAGGCACAAGAATCACTTGAACCTGGGAGGAGGAGGTTGCAGTGAGCTGAGATCTCACTACTGCACTCCAGCCTGGGTGACGGAGTGAGACATTGTCAAAAAAAAAAAAAAAAAAAAAAAGAAAAAGAAGTATCATGATAAAAGAAATAACATTTTTTAAAAAGACAGTGTGGTATTTGCATCAAGATAGACAGATCAATAGAACAAATTACAGAGACCAGAAATAGACCCACAAATATGAGCAACTGATTTTCAACAGAGATGCAAAAGCAATTCAATAAAGGCAAGTTTTGTTATCGGTAAATGATGCTAAACAGTTGGATATCCATATGCAAAAAATGAACTTTGATCCATACTTTGTACTATATTAAAATATTAAGTCAACATGGATCATAAACCTAAATGTAAAACCTAAAATTATAAAACTTCTATAAGAGGACATAGGAGAAAACCTTTGCAAACTTAGATCAGGCAAAGCATTATTAGATAGGGTATCAAAACATAATCCATCAAATAAATAAGTTGTTTCATCAAAATGAAGAACTTCTGCTCTTCCAAAGACACTGCTAAGAAAATGAAGAAAACGAAAATACAAGCCCAAGGCTGTAAGAAAATTTTTGCAAATCACATATTTGATAAAGGACTTGTATTGAGAATATCAAGAACTCTCAAAACTCAATAATGTTAATGGAGAAAAACACTCTGTAAAATATTTTAAAGAGGTTTTTTCTGAGTCAGTATGAGTGACCATGGCCTGGAGAACACAGTTTCGAGAGGTCCTGAGAAAGTGTGCCCCTGGCAGTGAGATTACACTTTGGTTTCATAGATTTCAGAGAGGCAGGAGTTACGGGAAAAGACATAAATCAATACATAGAAGGTAGACATTGGTTTGGCCCCAAATGGCAGGGTATCTTGAAGCAGGGAGTACAGTTTTGAGGTGGATTCAGAGATTCTTTAATTTGCAACTGGTTAAAGGAGTGAAGTTCTATTTAAAAATTTGGAGTCAGCAGAAAGGAACGGTTTGAGTTAAGATATAAGCCTCTTAACCCATAGAGGTGTGTGACTTAACTCCTGTCTGGCACGCCCTTAGGTCCTGTTTATAATTTGATATTGTCACAAAGAGTTTGTTTTGTTTGTCTGATGAAATCTATTTTAACATTAATGCTTGAGGTGCATGATGAGATGTGTCCAACTTCCCTTCCCATCATGGCCAGGAATTCAGTTTTTAAGGTTTTCTGGGGTCCCCTTGGCCAAGAGGGGGTCTGTTCAGGTGGTGGGGGGCTTAGGATTTCCGTTTTTTTTTTTTTTTTTTAAATGGAATCTCCCTCTATTGCCCAGGATAGAGTGCAGTGGTGCAATCTCGGCTCACTGCAACCTCCGCCTCCCAGGTTCAAGCGATTCCCCTGCCTCAGCCTCCCAAGTAGCTGGGATTACAGGTGTGCACCACCATACCCAGCTAATTTTTTTGTATTTTTAGTAGAGATGGGGTTTCACCGTGTTAGCCAGGATGGTCTCGATCTCCTGACCTCATGATCTGCCCACCTTGGCCTCCCGAAGTGTTGGGATTACAGGCGTGAGCCACCGTGCCCAGCCAGTATTTCATATTTTTTGATGCTATTATAAATAGCTTTTTTTTTTTTTTTGAGACGGAGTCTCACTCTGTTGCCCAGGCTGGAGTGCAGTGGCCGGATCTCAGCTCACTGCAAGCTCTACCTCCCAGATTTACGCCATTCTTCTGCCTCAGCCTCCCGAGTAGCTGGGACTACAGGCACCCGCCACCTCGCCCGGCTAGTTTTTTTGTATTTTTTAGTAGAGACGGGGTTTCACCGTGTTAGCCAGGATGGTCTCGATCTCCTGACCTCATGATCCACCTGTCTCGGCCTCCCAAAGTGCTGGGATTACAGGCGTGAGCCACTGCGCCCGGCCGGTATTTCATATTTTTTGATGCTATTATAAATAGCTTTTTTTTTTTTTTGAGACGGAGTCTCACTCTGTTGCCCAGGCTGGAGTGCAGTGGCCAGATCTCAGCTCACTGCAAGCTCCGCCTCCCGGGTTTATGCCATTCTCCTGCCTCAGCCTCCCGAGTAGCTGGGACTACAGGCACCCGCCACCTCGCCCGGCTAGTTTTTTTGTATTTTTTAGTAGAGATGGGGTTTCACCGTGTTAGCCAGGATGGTCTCGATCTCCTGACCTCGTGATCCACCTGTCTCGGCCTCCCAAAGTGCTGGGATTACAGGCTTGAGCCACCGTGCCTGGCCAATAGCATTATTTTTAAAAACTTTCATTTGATCGTTTGTTCCTAGGATATAGAAATCCCGTAGATTTTTGTGTATTGATTTTGTATCCTGAAACTTTGCTGAAGTTGCTTATTAGTTCTGGTAGCTTTTTTGTAGATTATACCCAACTTTCTACACAGATGATCAGGTCTGTGAATTAGACAATTTTTTCTTTCTAATCTGGACACCTTTTGTATCTTTTTCTTACCTTATTGGTTTGGTTGGAATGTACAGTATGATGCTGAGTAGAAGTGGACTTCCTTGTCTCCATCCTGCTCTGAGGGGAGGCATTGTGGAGTATGACTTACCTTGGGTTTTTCATATCAGGCTGACACATTCTTCCTCTTCCTAGTTTGCTGAGAGTCTTTATGAGGAACAGGTTTTAGATTTTGTCAAAGGCTTTTTCTGCATGTATTATGATAATCATGTGTTTCCTTTTTTAGTTTGTTAATATGATGAATCACACTGATTTTGTTAAACCAACCTTGCATTCCGGAATAAACCCTGCTTGGTTATTTTATAGTATTTTTTAAAATATTGATGGATTTTGATTTACTAAAATTTTGTTAATGATTTTTGCATCTGTGTTTATAAGGGATATCAGTCTGTATTTTTTTTTCTTGTGATGCGTTTGGTATCAGAGTAATGCCGGCCTCAACGAATGAGTTGGGAGACAGTCCCTCTTCTTAAGTTTTCTCAAAGAGTTCTGTTAAATGGGCATTCTTTTCTTTTTTTTTTTTTTTTTTTTTGAGACGGAGTCTCGCTCTGCTGCCCAGGCTGGAGTGCAGTGGCCGGATCTCGGCTCACTGCAAGCTCCGCCTCCCGGGTTCACGCCATTCTCCTGCCTCAGCCTCCCGAGTAGCTGGGACTACAGGCGCCCGCCACCTCGCCCGGCTAGTTTTTTGTATTTTTTAGTAGAGACGGGGTTTCACCGTGTTAGCCAGGATGGTCTCGATCTCCTGACCTCATGATCCGCCCGTCTCGGCCTCCCAAAGTGCTGGGATTACAGGCTTGAGCCACCGCGCCCGGCCCATTCTTTTCTTTTTGGAGACAGAGTCTTGCTCTGTTGCCCAGGTAGGAGTGGAGTGGGTCACATCAGGGCTCACTGTAGCCTCAGCTTCCGGCAAAGTGATCCTACATCTCAGCCTTCCAAGTAGCTGGAACCAGAAGTGTGTGCCACCACACCTGGCTAATTTTTAATTTTTAGTAGAGACGGGATCTCACTGTGTTGCCCAGGCTGGTCTTGAACTCCTCACACTCCAGGAATGACACCTTCACTCAAATCACAGCCCCTCTGGCTGTCATTCCTGGAGCCCCTTGTGCTGCATTGGCCCCTGCTTGGTCCTGGTCCTTCTGGCCACCCTCAGGCTCCTGCCTGGTGTGTCACACCTCCCTCATCTACTGTCCCTCCTGGCTCCAGGCACCTGCCCAGATGCCACTCCACCGTCTCCCCTCCTGTTTGAGATGCAGGGCAAGACCACGGTGCTGTTCTCAGAGCCTCATGCTCCGCCTGCCCCACTAGGAAGCAGCTGAGGCCTCAGTCAGCCTCCTTGGGGGCCCAGATTAGTTTGAGACACTTGAGACCTGTTAAGTCCCGTCCCACAGACCCCTCTGAGCCTCCTCCATCACCACAGGTGTGGGAAGATCCAGGCCAGTGGGGCCTGGCCAAGCTGGTGATGGGGAGCCTCCCAGGGGCCTTGGGGACACGTGGGGGCCAAAGGTTGGAGAGGATGGAGGCTGCTCAGCCAGGGCCGGAACCAGAGCAGCCCTTTTGGTGGGACAGTTGTGGAAAGCTGATAGTAATGCAAACAGTTCTTGTTCATAGGACTGCAAAGGAGTTTTGTCCGGAGGAATGAAGTATTTTGTGGATATTGACCAGTTTTGTGTCTATTTCAGCACCCTGGATTGTCAACAGTTATTTGGGTCCTCCTTGGAACTGGGCTCTAACGCTCAAGTCTTCTTCATTTGTTAGTGTTGAGGGTTGAGTTGTGTCTCCTAAAAGATATGTTGGAGTCTCGGCCGGGCATGGTGGCTCACGCCTGTAATCCCGGCACTTTGGGAGGCCAAGGTGGGTGGATCACGAGATCAAGAGATCAAGACCATCCTCGCCAACATAATGAAACCCTGTATCTACTAAAAAAATACAAAAATTAGCTGGGCGTGGTGGCACATGCCTGTAGTCCCAGCTACTCGGGAGGCTGAGGCTGGAGAATCACTTGAACCTGTGAGGCAGAGGTTGCAATGAGCCGTGATCGCGCCACTGCCCTCCAGCCTGGCGACAGAGTGAGACTCTGTCTAAAAAAAAGATACATTGGAGTCTCAACCCCCAGCACCTGTGAGTGTGACCTTGTTTGGAAGCAGGGTCTTTGCAGATTTAATTAGTCAATTTGAGGCCATGGTGGACTGGGGTGTCTTTACAAGAAGAGGGCAGTGTGGGCCCAGACACAGAAGATGCAGGGGACGGTGCTGTGTGAAGACAGGAGTGGTGAGGCTGGGGGGATGCGTCTGTGAGCCAGGGAGCATCAAGGATTGCCAGCAACTGCCAGAAGCTGGAGGAGGTGAGGAAGGGTCATCTCTGGAGTCTTCGGAGGGAATGCAGCCCTGCCAATACTTGATTCCAGACTTCTGGCCTCCAGAACTAAGAGGGAATAATTTTCTGTTGTTTAAGCCAGGCTGGGGTCCTTTATTATGGCAACCCTAAGCGTCCCATGCAGTGTGCGTGGAAGGGGTTGCTCCAGACAGAGGAAACCACACAAGCAGGTGTCCCAGGAGTGGGGGGTAGGGGAACGAGGGGCTGGATCATGGAGAACCTTTGGACTGTTTTCCTAAAGGCAGTGGGAGGCTTTTTACAAAAGGCCTAATTCTGGAAAAGGTTAAAGCACATGTTTTGAAAACAAAACTATGACCCTCATGCCAGAGGTTTTATTGAACTTGTGTTGATTTTAACCTCTGGGCCTGAGAACAGAGAACCGGGTGAGTGTGACAGAGGCATGCCCACTTCTGGGGAGGCCAGTGGGGCCTCTGCACCTCCTGGCAGGGGTCGCTCAGGAAGAACAAGAGGTCGTGTGGAAGACGATGCTGGATGGTAAAGGTGGAGTTTTGGTGCGTTTGTCCTGGACCACTGACACGTTCTTGTTTAGCACAAGGGCAATGGCAATGGCCACTGGTAATCCTGGGCTCCAGGCGTGTTCGTGTGTGCCTAGAGGCACTGGAGAATCCAGGCGTGTGTGTGTGTGTGTAGAGGCACTGCAGTATCCAGGTGTGTGCCTGTGTGTGTGTAGAGGTACTGGAGTATCCAGGCATGTTCGTGTGTGCCTAGAGGCACCAGAGAATCCAGGCGTGTGTGTATGCATAGAGGCACTGGAGTATTGACACGCTAGGGGTGAACACGCCCAGTGTGGATGCCCTGCAATGTTACCCTGGGAAGCAGATGATGTGGGCCATCTGGTCGCCACACTGGCACTGTGCTGCTCTGTGTTTAGCTGGGCATGTGCTCTGGGCTGGGCACGAGGCAAGATGAGGACAGCTGCTGGGCTGTGGACAGTTGTTCGCAGGGCTGCAGGCTCTTGCAGGTGGGCCAAGAGGGGCTGCGCAGCCCATGAGGGTGAGGCTGAGACTCCACACTGAGCCCAGGTTTAGGGGACTTGGTGGGGGTCACATCCTCCCCTGTCCCAGACTTGTCCTGGCCCCTCTCATATCCTGTAGAGACCCCCTCACTCTTCACCCTTGTGTCCTGTAGAGACCCCCCCCAGTGTCCACCCTCATGTTCTGTAGCGATCCTCTCAGTGTCCAGCCTCATGGCCTGTAGAGACCCCTCTCAGTGTCCACCCTCATGTTCTGTAGAGATCCCCTCAGTGTCCAGCCTCGTGTCCTGTAGAGACCACGTCACCGTCCAGCCTCGTGGCCTGTAGAGACCCCCTCAGTGTCCAGCCTCGTGGCCTGTAGAGACCACGTCACCGTCCAGCCTCGTGGCCTGTAGAGACCCCCTCAGTGTCCAGCCTTGTGACCTGTAGAGACCGCTCAGTGTCCAGCCTCGTGACCTGTAGAGACCCCCTCAGTGTCCAGCCTCGTGACCTGTAGAGACCCCCTCAGTGTCCAGCCTCGTGGCCTGTAGAGACCATGTCACCATCCAGCCTCGTGGCCTGTAGAGACCCCCTCAGTGTCCAGCCTCGTGGCCTGTAGAGACCACGTCACCGTCCCGCCTCGTGGCCTGTAGAGACCACGTCACTGTCCAGCCTCGTGGCCTGTAGAGACCACGTCACCGTCCAGCCTCGTGGCCTGTAGAGACCCCCTCAGTGTCCAGCCTCGTGACCTGTAGAGACCACGTCACCGTCCAGCCTCATGGCCTGTAGAGACCACGTCACCATCCAGCCTCGTGGCCTGTAGAGACCCCCTCAGTGTCCAGCCTCGTGGCCTGTAGAGACCACGTCACCGTCCCGCCTCGTGGCCTGTAGAGACCACGTCACCATCCAGCCTCGTGGCCTGTAGAGACCACGTCACCGTCCAGCCTCGTGGCCTGTAGAGACCACTCAGTGTCCAGCCTTGTGTCTGTAGAGACCACGTCACCGTCCAGCCTCGTGGCCTGTAGAGACCACGTCACCGTCCCGCCTCGTGGCCTGTAGAGACCACGTCACCGTCCAGCCTCGTGGCCTGTAGAGACCACGTCACCGTCCAGCCTCGTGGCCCTCTGCATTTGCTCCTTGGGTTCCTGGAACCTGAGCTTGGGTCTTGGTCCACCGCCGCTTTGGGAAGGGCCCTTGGCTGCTTTTTGCTTCAGCAGCTGGGGAGCAGTTAACCTTCAGACCTGGCCCTAACCCAAGGCTCCTCAGGGAGGGACTGGACACTTGGTTATTTATGTATTTACTTATTTTTAAATCAAAGCACAACAAACACACTGACCATGTGGAGGTGGCCCAGTGGACCCTCACAGCGAGCCCTGGGGCACACAGAACATGGCCCCGGAGCACCTCTATGGGGTTTTAACAGGCTCTTGGGGGACCTTGGTGCTGCCTGAAGTTTCAGGATCAGCCCCCGGGGTCTCTAGACTGCATCTGCCTCCTTGTGCACCAGAGGACGGCAGCATCTGTTCACGTTTGCCCACCTGGACCCCATCCAGGGGTTTTCCCCAGGGCGACCTCATCCGTTTTGGGGAGTGGGGAGAGCCCCTGAGGGGTCGGCCTGGAACGGGAGGTGGCAGCCCATTGCCCGAGTCTCGAAGTGTGTCCTTCCCCACAGCACTTCAGGATTACTCTGGGGCCAACCTAGGGTTAGGAATTTAAAAATGTTTAAAAGAATTGTTTTCCTTTTTTTGGGGGAAATTGGTTATACATCCAGATGATTCAAAAAGCAAAAGTTTAAAAATAAATAATAGTTTAAAAAATGCGCAAAACAAAAAAACTGCGTAAAGTGAAAAGGAAGCGTTTCTGCTTCTCTTTCAGGTCCTTGACAGTGATTCTGACCATCACAAACACACACGCTCCCTGAGTTATCGGCGTCACAAACACACACGCTCCCTGAGTTATCGGCGTCACAAACGCACACGCTCCCTCAGTTGTCAGAGGACTTTGAACTGTGCCTTTCCATGAAACCCCATGGCTTGGAGAGGTCCAGCATTGTTAGGGCCCCCTTACCCATGGTGTGGCGGTCCCTGACCAATTTAGCCATTATTGAGGGACATCCGGGTTGCTTTCAATGTTTTTTTCACAGACAGTGGTGCCAAAGGTGTCCTTGGACATGAGTCATCTCCCGGTGGGTGAGCGCATCTTAGGACAGATTTCTGAAAGCAGATGTGCCAGGCAGAAGGGCTTGTACCACGGAGGTGGGGCAGTGTCGTGCTGCCTGTGCCTTCCTAAAGTGTGTGTTGTGAAGTCTCTGGTTCTTTCTTTTTTAAAATTTATTTATTTTTAATTTTTTAAAATATAGAGACAGGGCCTCACTATGTTGCTCAGGCTGGTCTTGAACTCTTGGGCTCAAGCGATCCTCCTGCCTCGGCCTCCCCAGATGCTGGGATTCCAGGCCTAAGCCGCCATGCCTGGACTGGATCTTTCCAATCTAAGAGTTAAAAAGAGAAATTCTCTGCATTTTAGATTTGCATTTCTCCTACCATGAGTCAGGTTGAACAAGCTTTTGTTTGTTTAAAAGTCATTTTCTCCTGTTCTATAAACAATTTATATTCTTGACCTATTTCCTTCCTTTCTTCCCTCCCTCCTTCCTTCCTTCCTCCCTCCCTCCTTCCTTCGTTCCCTTCCTCCCTCCCTTCCTTCCTTCCTTCCTTCTTTCCTTTTTTTGAGATGGAATCTCGCTCTGCTGCCCAGGCTGGAGTGCAGTGGCGCGATCTTGGCTTGCTGCAACCTCTGCCTCCCTGGCTCAAGCGATTCTCCTGCCTCAGCCTACCAAGTAGCTGGAACTACAGGTGCACACCACACCTGGCTAATTTTTGTATTTTTAGTAGAGACAGGGTTTTGCCATATTGGCCAGGGTGGTCTCGAACTCCTGACCTCATGTGATCCGCCCAGCTTGGCCTCCCAGCATACTGGGATTACAGACCCTTGACACATTTTTCTTATTGTATTGTTGGGTTTTGTCTTATTGATTTGTACAAGGTGTTTACATATTAAGGGCCTTACGCCTAAATACTTGCAGTTTTTTTTTTACATTTTTTTCTTAAAAAAATTTTTTTTGGGAGACACAGGTCTCACTATGTTGCCCAGGCTGGTCTCAAACTCCTGAGCTCAAGGGATCCTCCCATCTCAACCTCTCAAGCAGCTGGGACCACAGGTGTGTGGCACCACCTCCCCTGGTTTGTTGTTTGACTTTTGTCTTTGCTTAAGGAGTTTTGCCATATATAATTTTCTTTTTATTACATGAGGTAATTAATATTTTTCATAATATTCCCCGTCCCCCATGCTTTCTTCTAGTACTATTTACATTAAAAACTTTTTTTTTTTTTTTTTTTTTTTTTTTTTTGAGATGGAGTCTCGCTCTGTCGCCCAGGCTGGAGTGCAGTGGCCGGATCTCAGCTCACTGCAAGCTCCGCCTCCCGGGTTCACGCCATTCTCCGGCCTCAGCCTCCCGAGTAGCTGGGACTACAGGCGCCCGCCACCTCGCCCGGCTAGTTTTTTGTATTTCTTAATAGAGACGGGGTTTCACCGTGTTAGCCAGGATGGTCTCGATCTCCTGACCTCGTGATCCGCCCATCTCGGCCTCCCAAAGTGCTGGGATTACAGGCTTGAGCCACCGCGCCCGGCCAAAAACTTTTAAATCTTTGTAAATCCATCTAGGCTTTATTTTGGTGTAAGAGCCAAGGTTGGAATTGGTGCCAGTTAGCGTCCATGGAGGAGACAGATGTCACCCTCGGCTTGGGAAATTTGAGGAGAGATGAATAAAGGGACTAAGATGTGGTTGGCATGTAGAGAAACCACTAAGGCTAATGCTGGGTGGAACCCTCAGGCCTTGGAGGAGACAGGGAGGCTGCAAGGGAGGTGGTCCTGTGGCAGCAGGGACCTGGGTGTGGGGAGATCCGAGGGCAGGGCCTTACAGGGAGGGTTGGGGGAACAAACACCCACTCCCAGCTGGCTCCCTGCAGGCCAGTCCCACCCAGCAGCCCAGAGTCAGGCAGCCACAGGTGCCCCACAGGTCGCAGAGGTGGAAAGGGGGGTGGGCCAGGTGCCGGACAGGTGCCACACAGGACGCTGGGATGAGCTCTGCCAGATGCAGCTCCGTTACTGAACCAACAACCACCGACGTGGGGAATGGGCACTTCCAGGAGCTCCCCAGGGCACTTGGACTCAGCCCCCCGGGATGCAGTGTGCGGCTGGATGTTGGAGGGCTCAGGTCTGGGCCTGGGGGAGGCCAAAGGGTAGTGCCAGTGTGGAAGGAGCCGACCACAAGCTGCTCTGGACGAGGCTGTGATCTGCCTTTGTGACCCCAGGGCCGCCCATGGGGAGCTTATGGACCTCTCAATGTCGGTGTTTTGGGGTGAGGGTGGGGTCAGGTGCTGCTGGGATAGATGGGGCAGGGTCTGCGGGGTGGGAAGGGCCGGGGAGGCTGTTGGTGTGCACCGGGCCCCATGCTGTCATTCATGTATCCAGAGCACGTGGGTGAAGCCCTGCTCTAGCCACACCCTGGAACAAGGCTGTGAGGAATCAGTCACTCATGGTTGCTTTTAACGAGCACTTACGTGTGCAGGTTCCTTGTGTTGACCTTCACAAGCTCACTTAATGCTCACAACAACCCTGCCCTCTAAATGAGGAGACTGGGTTTCAGAAAGGTTAAGTAACCTGCCCATGGTCACACCAAGCTGGGATTCGAACATGGGACTGGCTGACTCCAGGCCTCAGGCTCCTTCCTGCTGAGCTGTGCTGCTGCCTCTGGGGAGTCTCACAGAGATGAGGGCCAGCCTGTCTCCACTTTCGGGGAATTCACCCTCCACTGGGTGGGCAGAGGCCTCGTGATCTCATAAGGACAGCAGGGAGATTCGTGCTGAGCCACGTGCGCCGTCCTGCACTTGCCTGTTCTCGTGGCCCAGGAACTGAGCAGCTATGTTGAGCCCCTGACAAAAACTTATGATGCTTTTCCTTTTTTTTTTTTTTTTTTTTGAGACGGAGTCTTGCTGTGTCGCCCAGGCTGGAGTGCAGTGGCGTGATCTCAGCTCATGCAAGCTCCGCCTCCCGGGTTCACATCATTCTCCTGCCTCAGCCTCCCGAGTAGCTGGGACTACAGGCGCCGCCACCACGCCCGGCTAATTTTTTTTGTATTTTTAGTAGAGACAGTTTCACCGTGTTAGCCGGGATGGTCTCGATCTCCTGACCTCGTGATCCACCCGCCTCGGCCTCCCAAAGTGCTGGGATTACAGGTGTGAGCCACCGTGGCTGGCAAAGTTATGATGCTTTTTGACATAAAATCTTTAAGCATTAAAACAATATTAAATCATAAAATCAGTATAAGGAAGTCTAAAACATTGCAGATTTTCCTGAGGTCAACTTAGACACTTTAAAAAAAATGCCAAATTCTTAAAACAATTGTTTTTGGTGTCCTGCTTTGATAGTTCCCTAAACACTTGCTCTGACCGTTAGAAATTCTGTACCTGGGTAGCTGGGGCCCCCATGGAGAGGGAGCAGCTCGTCCAGTGAGAGGGGCTTGGCCGTCATCCTGCAGGAACTCTGCTGCTGGGGGAGTGGGCAGGACATGTGCAGTGTGGGCTGTGGTGTTTGAGGGAGTGGCCTTCACAGCCCTGTGGCCGGGGTAGGGAGGCCCATCCATGTTTCTCTCAAGGCACCTGGCAGAAGGCGGGCGAGGGGTGGTGGGGGGTGATCTTTGACAGCAGAGCAGAGAGAGATGGTGGGCAGAGGCCCAGGTGGGCACCGATTAGGGCAAGCACTGTTCGCCCTTCAGGCAGGCCGGGGTCCGGGATCCGTGGAACCCCTCAACCACCAATAGGGCCTTGAACACCCTGGCCATGGCAGAGGTAGCCCAGGACAGAGGACAGTTCTGCCAGTGGTGAGTTGAATGTGGGTTAGGGGCAGGGTTCGGGTTAAGTTCAGGCACTTGGGACAGATAGTGACCAGGAAACCTCCAGCAGCAGTGGGCCCCAGTGCTGACCTGCTGCCCGTCCTGCCCTGTGCTCCACCATCCTGCTTTGCCCAGGTGAAGTGTTTCTAGGACTCTCTGTTTTAAAACCAGCACAGTCTGGGTCAACTGAGATGCACTGGTCACCTTGCTGGTGTGTCCCTGTTCCTGAGGGGGCAAGTGGGCCGGCAGCTGTCCCCTAGGGCCCAGGGAAAGAGACCAAACCAAAGTTACGACAGATTTCCCTGCCCCAGACTAAGGGAGCTGTGGACAGAGGCCGTCCCTGGGAGGTGCTGGGATCTGGGCCCCGAGACCTCATGTTCCCCGACCCAGGGAAGAAGCCCCTGTCCACTCTGGGCCTTGCCCTTCCTTTGTTTTCCTTGGAGGAGGGAGGGAGGGAGGGTCGCCAGCACTGTTTGCCGGAGTGAGGCTCACTTCTCCTCTGTCTGCACAAGGCTGACCGCCCTGCATTTTCACGGTAAGTTTGTTTCTTCAAGCCGTTGTTAAAATCCTGGAAGCAGAGAAAATGCATTTGCTCCATCACCTTTCCTGATGTGACAAGTCCTGTAAAACCTGTTAAAGCCTTTAATGAAATCCCTGAGCAGAGCTGTTCTGTGAATGAATGCGGAATCAGAATGTAAATTAAAATGTTGTTTTTGTTGTCTGGAGGCTTTGCCTGGGAAGAAATTAAAGGGGCAGCTCACCTTTCTGCCACCACTCAGGCCAGGTGGGCGCCATGGCTAGTCACCCTCTGACCCAGCGCTGGGGGCCCACTCGTGACTCACGGGCTGGGCCAAGGTGCTAGCTGGATTTCAAGGCAGTGGCTCTCCCCCCACCTGAGACTGTCCCCACCACAGGCCCCACAGAAAATCCACACTGAGGGGGAAGGTGGGTGCCTGTGGATCAGGTAGCCACTTGGGACTGGAGGTTTTATGTACTTGGAAGCAGAGGCAGACAGCCGCCCTGGAAGGGGAAGGAAGTGAGAGTGACCAAGGGGCTCTGGGGTGTGTGAATGGGTTGGTGCAAGGTGGAAAGGAGACAGGGAACGTCTTCCCAGATGAAGGGAGCAGGTGGGAGGCCAAGGCAAGGGGCATGAGGCCTGGAGGCTTGTGGCTTGGCCGGGGGCAGTGGCAGCCCCACTGCAGCTCTTCCCTCTTCCCTTCACGGAGTCTTGCTCTTTGAACTTAAGACATACTCAGGAGTCTGTTGTTCAAAAACAAACCAAAGGCTCTCTCAGCCTCTGCCCCATCACAGCCAAGTTCTGGAGAGCTCTCTGCTCTGTCTCCTCTTGTCTCCCCCTCCTCCTTCCTCTCCACCTCTGCATGTCCCAGAGAGACAGAGACCCCCAGGCACCCCGGCTGGTGGGAGAGGCAGCACAAACATGAACGGTTCACAGGTGCCACGAAGTTGCCTTCAGAGAGGGGCGAGACACAGCTGTGTGGAACTGGCCCAGGCCCTGAGAGGTGCTTTCCTCTCCTTTTTTTTTCCAAGTTGGCAACGCTACCCTATTTCTTCTATGAGGAAAAGGAACTCTAAAAGCATTTGAAACGTTTAAAAAGTGTGTGTAACAAGTGTTTTCATACCTGCACAGATTACCTCCAATGAATAATCAGCTATGCCTCCCCTCTTAGGGCCCCGGGTCCCGGGAGGAGGCCAGGGGGCGCTCGGGCAGGGCAGGGAAGGTGCTGCAGGTGGAGAGACTCCGGGGCACCTGGCTCTGGGAGCAGGTGCAAAGGGTTATAACTGAAGGAAGGAGAGGAGCCATAGCTGATTATTGATTGATAGTAATGCTACACAGGAATTAAAATCAGTCAACTTGAATAAACCGTAAGAATAAGGCTGAGGCCAGGTGCGGTGGCTCACGCCTGTAATCCCAGCACTTTGAGAAGCTGAGGTGGGTGGATCACAAGGTCAGGAGTTGGAGACCATCCTGGCTAACACGGTGAAACCCCATCTTTACTAAAAATACAGAAAATTAGCTGGGCGTGGTGGCGGGCGCCTGTAGTCCCAGCTACTCGGGAGGCTGAGGCGGAAGAATGGCGTGAACCCGGGAGTTAGAGCTTGCAGTGAGCCGAGACCATGCCACTGCACTCCAGCATGGGTGACAGAGCGAGATTCCGTCTCAAAAAAAGAAAAAAAAGAAGAATAAGGCTGAAACTGGCGGGGCACAAGGTGCGTGCCTGGATTTAGTCCCAGCTACTTGGGAGGGTGAGGCAGGAGGATTGCTTGAGTCTGGGAGGTCGAGGCTGCAGTGAGCTATGACTGTCACTGTACTCCAGCCTGGGTGACAGAGTGAGAATCCATCTCTTTAAAAAAAAGTCGAGCTATAAAAGCAAGTGGTAAAGAGTTTTGTTCTGTTTGATCACATCAATGTAAACTGAAAAAAAATGATACGTGTTGTTCTTGGATGTGTATGTAGATACAAAAACTATGAAAACATGCAGGGAGATGATACAAACCAATTTCAGAGATGCCCCCACTGGGGAGGAGGGCACAGGACAAGCATTCTTCATTGTCTGACAGTGTGTTTTGAATGTGCGTTTGAATATTTTCATGCTTAAAAATTAAACAACAAGAGATGATGGGAGATAGGATGAGGAGGCAGCGTGCTGAAACGGGTCCATTTCCAGGTGGTGAAGAGAGTGAGCTGGGGTAGTGGGCTGGGCAGAGGGAGGGCTTTGAGGATTCCAGGAAGAATTCTGTAGGAAAAGGAGCCAGGGAGAAGGGTGGGAGGGCCACAGGGGCTGGAAGCAGGGTGGTACTTCCTGGAACCTGAAGCCCAGGTGAGGACAGGTGCTTGTGCCACACCACTGTGGCGGTGACAGCTTGGGCAGGAGAGGCCGTATGTGCCGAGGGGAGGGGTCAGGAGAGGGATGGAGATCTGAATTGAATGGATGCTGAGAGGACGCTTAGTCATGCATCGCCAAAGACGGCTCATGGAGTAAATAGAGCACTAAAGGCTGGCTCACTCGGGAGAGCTGTTTCCTGTGGCTCAACAAGTTTATAATAAACACAGTTAAACTTTTATTTATGGCACAGCTGCTAATTGCACCATAAACACTTTTCATCAGGCAATTGCTGTTTACTCATTTGCCAATCAGCTCATTATCCAGCTACCTCTCCTTGCTCCTGCCTTCCTGCTTCCCAAATCCTGCTGTTTCTAGGGCGTCCCTCTGCAACTGTCCCCCCACCCAGCTGCCTGGCCTGCCTCCTGGTGTTTGAGGCCCTGTCCGCCCAGGCTTTGGTAGGTGTGCCTGCCCAGGCTAGGCTCTGTTCTGCTGCTGCCCATGGCCAGCCCCGACTGTCCAGCATCCTGGTGTTTGAGGCCCTGAGCAATGACCCTGCTGGGCTCTCCTGACCACTCTTTTCTCTGGCTCCCTCACAGCCCCTGGAGATCCTTGCCTCCCTCTTTTCCTGCCTTTATCCCAGCCCCACTCAGCATGCCCGGAGGTCTACCACCCATCTCTCTCCTAGACCAGGGATTGCATAAAACTTAAACCAGTGTTCCTGAGGGTCCTTCCTTTCCTTAAGAGGGAGCACGTTCCGAATAGTCAACTCCTTCCACCTGTTTGCTGGATTCAGTGTCAGCTCCTCGCTCACACTACCCCACAGAGCACTGAGACAGGGCTTACACTTACTCATACCTTGGTGCATTGGTTCACCTGACCATGGCAACCTCCACACAGGTCATCGTGTGAGTCCCCTTCCCCCATGTTCCCTCTGCAGAGCCGGCTCCAGGGTGAGCCTGAGCTGGGAGATCCTCTGGATGGAAGGAAGTTCCACCCTGTATCCAGTTACTGTGACACCTGCCCCCTATGAGCTAACAGGCCCCCAAGTGGGTGGGGACAAGAGTCTTAGGGTGTGTGCTCTGTGTGCTCTGCAGCACCCACTTTGTAGACATCAGCATTAGCGGACATGTGTATTAGTGAGAATGCGCACGTGAGTGCATGCATGTTTAGGTGAGTGTGCATGTACATCTATGTGTGAATGGTGTCTATGTACACACATGCACAGAGGTATGTATGTGTAAACGTGTGCATATGTGAGTGACGTGTATGCTCATGCAGGTATGCTAATGTATATGTAAATGTGTGCACGTGTGTATGTATAAGTGGTATGTGCATGTGTGTACATGTAGGTTTTTGTGTATATGCAAGTGTATATGTGCACATAAGCGGTGTGTATGTGTGCATGTGTGTGAGTGGTGTGTATGTACTCACGTGTGTATATGCATGTGGGCAGTGTTCACACGTTTCTATGCATGTGTGTATGTGTGTGCACATGTGAGGAGTGCATGTATATGCGTGTGTATGCGTGTGGGCAGTGTGTTCACACGTGTATATGGGCATGTGTGTGCATGTGTGTGCACATGTGAGGGTGCATGTATATGTGTGAGTGTATGCATGTGGGTGGTGTGTTCACACGTAGACGTGCCTGTGTGTGCATGTGTGTGCACATGTGAGGGTGTGTATATGTGTGTGTATATGCAAGTGGGTGGTGTGTTCACATGTGTATATGTGCATGTGTGTGCATGCATGTGCACATGTGAGGGTGTGTATATATGTGTGTATATGCAAGTGGGTGGTGTGTTCACATGCATATATGTGCATGTGTGTGCATGCATGTGCACGTGAGAGTGTGTATATATGCACGTGCATGTGTGTATATAGCTGTGTTCATGTGTGTACATGCACATTGTGCGTACATGTGTATATGTCAGCATGTGCATATGTGTAAAAGTGAATGTATGTGTGTGTTGTGTACATGTAAGTAATGCATGTGTGTATGCATGTGTTTAAGTGATATGTTTGTGTGCATAGGCTACACATGTGTGCTTTCATGAGCATATGTGTGTGGGTGGTGAGTGTAAGTGCATGTACACAGAGGCCTCAGACTGAGTCTGATGGGGGGTCCCTGCTAGCTCTGGAGAGAATGTGGTCACAGGACTGAAGCCCTGTCTTCAGCTGAGTGGGTCTGTCTGGCGTGCGCTCAGCAAACTCCTGCTCTCCTCCTGCTCTTCTGAGGTCAGCCACAGACCTGGACGTCTGGCTTGGGGGGGGTATTGAGTTTCAGTGGCTGCATGTGCTTTCGTATGTGAACATGTGCTCATGTGTTGCATATGTGTGGTGTGCACTGTGTCCGGATGTGATCATAGGCAGCGATTTTGGGGTATTTTTGGGTGTCAGGGCACTCACTGGAGGCATTAAAGGTGCAGTGACGAAGCAGGTGTACAGGAGTCTGAGCTCGGACTTGACTTTCTGCCTGGGTCAGCCTAGATTTTCTACATGGAAGTGAGGTGAGAGGAAGAGGAATATTTGGGGGCCCTTCTCTGTCCCTTAAGTCCCTAGGAGCCCAGGTTTGGTGAGAGGGTCCAGCCCTTGGTTTTTGATCTATTTGGGAGGAACTGAGTAATCTTCTGGGGTCCACTTTTGGCTTCTTCAGTACAGTGAAATTAGCGCTTTCTCTGGGCAGAGCCTCTCCTAACATTCCTTTGAAGCCTCCCTCCAGGCTGGGAATCCAGCAATGTCCAGTGATAAGCTTGGGAGGAGGATATACTCGCAGTGGGAGAGAGACCGTGCCTGTCCCACCAGCCCCTTCTCTTTTGGGATCAAGCGTGATTGGAGCCCTGCCAATGGATTGTGTGTCGTGACAGGTGTCAGCCGGGAGGAAAAGACACTGGGCCCCTCCTGCACAGGGAACTCATTCTAGAGAAAGGGAAGACTGAGGTGCAACGTGGGCCTGTGGGTATGGAAACTGTACTCTGAACACCGTGGGATGAATGCTAGAAGCTCTCAGCCTCTGCCTTCCTCTGACATGCTCAAGCTGGTCAGTCATGGTGCCCGAGGCCCTACAGCACCCTGCAGGGATCAGGGCAGCAAAAGTGCTACAAAACCAGCAAGACCAACAGGACTGTACAAGAC
Source organism: Chlorocebus sabaeus (assembly GCF_047675955.1). NCBI lineage: Eukaryota > Metazoa > Chordata > Mammalia > Primates > Cercopithecidae > Chlorocebus > Chlorocebus sabaeus. The sequence goes on from NW_027327817.1 coordinate 17,981, forward strand.
TGGTGTTCCACCGTGGCACCTTGTGGTTGCAGTGGCAGCAGCACTGCCAGTGGAATGGAGAGGCTCTCCTGCAGCTCCTCCCTACAGTCTTTGGGAGCAGCACTGGCCCTCCTTTGGACTAAGCCTCCAGCATTTTTGGACAATCAGCACGCATGTTGGAGGAAAGTACTTGAGAAGGAAATAATGGACTTGGTGCTAATACAGGGTTTGGAGGCTCGCACACTAAATGGGGAAGGATTCATTCATACCCATTCCTCCTTCCCAGATGTTTCCGTCTGTGTCCTGCCCAGGCCTGCTCTTTGGGTCTCCTGGGTGGGGGGAACAGATGTGGCGTAATCACATGGAGATGCAGCAGGTGCACCAAGCACTGTGGGCACTGCTGTTACCCCCAGGACCCCCAGTATCAGCACTAGCCCGGCCTGGTGGGGCTGGTGTTTGTGGAGTGTGTCAGTGGACCAGCAGGCCCGTGGATTCCACGTGTGTGAGAGAGACGGACAGCCCTTCTTGTCTCAGAGCAGCCCCTCCTGTGTCCCATCCTGGGTCCTATCCTGGGGTTGGACATGCTCTTGTTGGAACTTGGCCCCTTCTTGCTGGGTCACCAGCCCTGACCCTAAATCTGAGAGGGGGCTTGGCTGGCCTGGGGTCAGGGGAGAAACAGCCGCCCTGGCTGAGGCCCTGGCCAGCTGAGGATCTTCAGCCAGCTTTGGGGATCTGCTTGGGTTGGGAGATGGGCTGTTGTTTTCTTGGGCAACGCCCTCCCCAGCCCCTCAAGACTCTGTTTTCAGTCAGTTCAATTAGTACAACTTTAAAGCAATTAGGGAGAATTAGTGGCCAGGCGGCTGCAGGCAGATGCTGAATACACTCATGCCCCCTCCCCCAACGTCCCTCCCCGAACCTGACAGCTGCTGTGGGGAGTGCCTAGGCCCTGCCTTTCTCTGGGGGCGCTGTCCTTTCTTCCAAAGATCCAGCCCACATCTCTCCTTCTCTCTGAGGAGGGGAGGGTGGGCCGTCCAGGGGAGAGACACAGAGACAGGGGCCCTGGGACTGGGAGGGCAGGGCAGGCCCCGGGGAAATGAGCCAACTTCTCCCCAAGACCCCAGGCCTGGGCCTGCTCTAAGGAGAGAAGGGATGGGTGCTGGTTGGAGGCTCAGCCCTGAGTGAGGGTGAGGGTACCCAGCATGGATTGGGAGGACTGACCAGATTGTGGCCCAGCCTCTGGCCCTGTGGCCTCCAGGAGCCCCCAGCTCTGGTGAGGGCAGCCTTTGGTTGGGCCGAGAGCTACTCTTCAGCAGGAGGCCTCTGAGAGCCTGGGCCTCTCCCACTAGGTGTGGGGTGGCAGCGAGGCCCTGCTTCTGAGCCAGTGCTGGAGCCGCACCACCTTCTCTGCCTGGTAGTGAAGGAGGTGGCCCCGTGGGTGCTGCAGACCCTGGGCCCTCCCTGGTGCCCCTTGTTCTGCTCCGCGGGGAGCGCTCCAGGTGCTTGCTCGCATGGTTGGGGCACCAGGGCAGGTGCAGGGCTGACTTCACAGATGGAGCCCTTTGTGCGGGGACCCCGTCTTCCGGCCTTGCCCCTCCCTACTCCCCCAGCTTCTCAAAGAAGGTCTGTTTTCTGAGCCTCCTCTGTGATGCCCCAACCAGCCGCAGCCTCCCTTAGATGTGTGGGGGGTGTCTGCAGTCCTAACCAATGTCTTTTCTGCATGTGTCCACATGTATCTGGCACTTTCTCTGAGCAGCCCGTGGGCTCAGCACCAGGTAACCCTAACCCATGCAGCCCCTCACCTAGGCCTAACACTGAACAGATGATGACATGTACTTGTGCAATTCCAGCTTCAACAAGGGTTACTAGAATAGCTCAGGGAAGGGCTGTGACCCAGTCCGAAAGCTTCCCAGAGATTGGCTTAGCAGGAAGACCCTGGGGAAAGAGAGAGTGGGTGGAGCAGCGAGGACGATTTAGAGGCCAATTCTTTATAAGTGTTGGTGCCCTAGGGGCACAGGAGGGAGTGAGTGCTGTCAGTGGGGGCAAGGAGGGGCAGCTCCACCTGTGATCCTAACCCTAACCCACATAGGGAACCTTCAGGGCCCATCATGGGGGCCCAAGCACACGAAGGTGTCTGCGCTCTGTGCCCTCGCTGAGCAGTGCAAGTCAGGGCCCAGGGGCTCCTCTGAGGAGGGGAAGCCAAGGGTGTCCACGAGAAGAGTCAAACTCTGTAAAGTATTTGAAGAGATTTATCCTGAACCAAATATGAGTGACCATGGCCCGTGGCGCTGCCTCAGGAGGTCCTGGTGACATGTGTCCGAGGTGGTCGGGACACAGTCTGGTTTTATACATTTGAAGGGTGACGTGAGCCATTAGTCAATATCTACATTGTACGTTAATCAATATGTACAAGATGTACATTGGTTTCATCTGGAAAGGCAGGACAACTCAGTGTGGGCTTCCAGGCTGTAGGGAGGTCAGAGACAAACAGTTGCAATCTTTTAGGTCTTTGAACAGCGTTTCACTGAACACACAATTTCCATGCGAGGCGGGTAGAGAAATAGTCACTTATGACTCAGTGAATCTGCATTTTTACATAAATAGGGCAGAGGAAGCCGTCAGATCTGCGTTTGTCTCAGATGGGCAGCGGGATGACTTTGACGCATTCTGCCTGCCCATTGTCCCGCACCTGTGAAGGTAAGCTATCAATTTACGTTGCCAGGGTGAAATTCAACAGAACTGTTTTAGGGCAAAGATCTCGAAGCCCAAGAAGAGTTTCTTTGTGGGGAAATTGTGAGGGAGGATGTAGCCTTCCAAATTATCTTCGTCGCTGTCTTATTCAGGAATAAAATGGGAGGCAGGTTGGCCTGACATACTTTGGCTTAGTGATTTTGGGGTCCTGAAATTTATTTTCCTTTCCCAAGTACTTTTTACAATGTAGCAGGCTTCAGACCTGGAGATCTCACAACCCCAAGTAACATTCCATTATAAACCATGGGACCGGTCACACAGCTGCTGTGGACTACAAGCTCGCATCACTGGCAGCTCAAAGTAGAAAGTGTCAGACACCCCCCACCTCGGGGGACCTCTGTTTCAGATCTCAGGTAACTCTTCACCTTGAAGACATTCAGCTTAATCAAAATCTCTTTTCTGACCCTTTGTGCCAACCTTCCTGGGCGGGGGGGCTCCCCAAAGAAGGGGCTACTTCTTGTCCCCTACCTCCCCAGCTCCACCGAGGGCTTCTAAACAAACACAGGATGAGATGAGAGGAAGGTGGCCACCAGAACGGTGCTTAATGGCCAGGACGTTCTCTCCCTGATATATGCTGTTCCCATCACAGGTATTCACTTCCTGATGAAGCAATTTCCTATATAATGGCCCCACATGGCAGGCTAAATGTGGAAAACCACCAAAGAGAGGCAGAGATATAGAGACACTTTGGATCATCATTTGCAGAAGGCAAAATAGCTGCAGGCAGCTTGTGGTTGAGACACTCAGTGATGGTACTGGCCAGGCCATGCTGGGGGAGGCACAGAAAGCATCCACAGACACAGCTCCTGGGGGTGCAGCGTGGAGAACTCCAACCAGCCAAGGGGCCCAGGCAGTCCTCCGAGGAATGATGCTTGACCTGAGACTTTCCCCTCAGTCATGGTCAAAGTGAGGGTGTCCCTGCTGGAGCCAGCACCTGCAAAGGCCCAAGGGAGCTGGGACCTTGGAGTCTGAGGATTGCATAAAGCCCAGTTTGAGGAAGTTTTCTTTGTTTGAGGAGGGGGTTGTAGGGCAGCATCATGGACCCTGGGTTGAGAAGGAGGTGGAGACCAGCGGGGTGAGGGGCTCCACCTTGGCTCAACTCCCTAGATGGCAGCCGATGGGGGCTGGTCTAGAGGGCTCTCTCCTAGGTGAGGGCTAGACCTGAAGCTCTTGTGCTTCCTCAGCCCGAGTCCCCTTCATGGGGGCAGGAATGGTGTGTGATGGTGCATTCATAGATGTGCATGCACACACAGAGACATGTACCTTTGTACACAGACATGCACATAGAAATGTGCATGCATAGGCCCACACAACAGACAGGCAAATGCACACAGGTGTGTACACGGAGATGCACACACACACACATGCACACACATGTGAACACAGAGATGCACACACACATGCACACACAGATGTGTACACAGAGATGCACACACACATGCACACAGGTGTGTACACAGAGATGCACACACACATGCACACACAGGTGTGAACACAGAGATGCACACACACATGCACACACATGTGAACACAGAGATGCACACACACATGCACACACAGATGTGTACACAGAGATGCACACACACATGCACACAGGTGTGTACACAGAGATGCACACACACATGCACACACAGGTGTGAACACAGAGATGCACGCACACATGCACACACAGATGTGTACACAGAGATGCACGCACACATGCACACACAGATGTGTACACAGAGATGCACGCACACATGCACACACAGGTGTGAACACAGAGATGCACGCACACATGCACACAGAGGTGTGTACACAGATGCACACACACATGCACACAGATGTGTACACAGAGATGCACACACACGCACACAGAAATGGGCATGCACATGCACACTGATGTACACACATGGATGTTCACACACATACACATGCATGCAAACACAACCCCTCTGTGCGGCTCTACTCTCTGCCTCAGGTTGGGGCCATGCTGGGTGAAGCTGTAATTTCTCCCTGTCTCTAAGTTCCTGCCTTGAGGCTATGAAGTCAAGGGAATATGAACGGCTCTCTGGAGGCAGAAGACGTGGGTTCAAATATTGACTCTTCTCTGGGCCTCGGGTTTCTGGTCTGTAGACTAGGATATTGGAGTTTTACTCACGTTACTGGAGGGATGAGGGCCCTAAAGCGGCAGCTGGGAACTGGTGCATGGTAAGTTGTGGGAGTGGAGGACTGTGGGGAAAGGACAGGCCTTCCCTAGGTGAGGGGCTACTACTGTGGAGAGTGGTCTAGTTTCCTCTCTGCCCCTACAGGCATCCAGGGGAAGAAGCTGGTGGTCAGTGATGGGCAGACTAGTCCTCAGGTCCTAAGACACTGGAGCGTCTGGATGACCAGTGTGACCTCTCAGAGAAGAGGTGCACACCCAGGGATCTGGCTATGGGAAGGGGAGGGTGTCAGTACAGGAACTGCAGGGACTAGGCCAGGCTGGGTGCACAGAGGCAAGGACAGGGTTGTGAGGCTGGTGCTTGATGAGAAAAGCTCAGTCTAGATATCTGGGCCAGGCCCCAAGGAGAGTGGGGTCAGGCCTTCATGGTCGGTGTTGGAGAGCCCTGAACAGGATGTGACTGGTCTTCCCTGTGGAGAAGGGGACTAGCTGGAGCATTCAGGTATTTAAGGAGCAATGTCAGTGTGCTAGGAACTCTTGGGGAGCTTACATCCCAGTGGAAGAGAGAGTTCACCTCTTTGAGCTTTCTGGCAAAGTCAAGGGTGCTAAGTGCTGTGTCAGGGCCGTCCAAAGATCCTGATATGAGTAGGACTTGGAGGAGGTCAGTCAGGACCAGACTTGTTGTGGGTGTTGAAACACAGGAGTATCTGTGTGGAGGAGGCCTGGGGGAGCGGGGCGCAGGGGAGCACGAGGTCCTCAAAGTTCTCAGTGGTTGCATCAGGAGTGCCCAGGTCATCTTGTCCTGGGCAGAGGATGGGTTCAGAAGAGAACGTCGGCTGTATATCCTTTGTATCTTCCAGAGGTACACAGCCCTCTAACCCCAGGACAACGTGTGGGAGTGCATTTGGCTCCTGCGTTCCCTTAGCTCCTTTGTCCACAGGATGCTCTTGGCTGCCAGGAGGTTCTCACTCCTCATCTTTCCAGGCCCAGGTCAGAGGCACTGAAGTCAGAAACAGAGGTGGCAATTTCAACCTAAAAGCACAAATTACAGATAAGTCTTCCTCCTGCAGGTTTCCAATTGCAATGGGCTTTTGTGTGGCACTAGAAGAAACCAGCTTTTGCAAGCGTGGGGCTGATGAACACTTTTGCACAAAGGGAGACAGCGGAGTAGCAGGAGTTTGCAAGCTGCTTCATTAACTTGGAGCCAGTGGAATGTCTGGGATCTTCTGTGACTTGGAAACCGGTGGCAGAATGTTCCCACGTTTCTGGTCCTCTTCAGTCAGGTAGGTTGAGGGGCGCCCAAGACAAGCTTGTGGCTGCAGTGAGGGTGCAGGATGGGTACACATCTCGGTGGTCCAGCTGGGTGTCAGCTACCTTGAATCTGACCCACGGGCTTTGTGTGGTCTCAGGGCTTGTGTGTATTTGGTTCCCTGTGTACCTGGTGTGCACACATTGCCTGTCATGTGGATCTCTGTTGGAAGCTCCTGCCCTTCAGTTCTTCATGTGGTGCTGTGGGACATCTGGTGGTTTTGAGCCTCCAAGTCCGTGTTGGCTGCTGCAGGTCGGGGCCTGGGACTTTGTGTACCAGTGACATGGCTCCACTGGGACCCCATTCCTGACTCAGCCATGCTGTCACGGACCTCAGAAAAGATCTATCATTTATTTGAGCCTGTAAAACAAGTAAATTCAATCTTCCTGTGAGGTGCGGTGATGATTCACTGGAACCATCGTGGTGTGTGAGGGGTGCTTGCTGGGGCTCTTCCTCCTGCCGGGACCGCCAGGTAGGACAGCTTCCTGCAGACCCAGCGAGTCCAAGGCAGGGTTTCCAAGGAGACTTTGCAGCTGGATGAGAGGAGGCGTCAGCGCACCTGCTTCATATGGTGACTGATGTGCCCAGGCCCAGGCAGGCCCATGCTCCAAGCACCCTATTCCTCAGGTGGGACAGCTCCACCTTCTTTTTTTTTTTGAGATTGAGTCTCACTCTGTCATCCAGGCTGCAGTGCAGTGGTGGGATCTCGGCTCACTGCAGCCTCTGCCTCCCGGGTTCAAGCAATTCTCCTGCCTCAGCCTCCCGAGTAGCTAGGACTACAGGCGTGCACTGCCACATCCTAATTTTTATATTATTAGTAGATACAGGATTTCACCACTTTTGCCAGGATGGTCTTGAACTCCTGACCTTGTGATCCGCCCGCCTCAGCCTCCCAAAGTGCGGGATTACAGGTGTGAGCCACTGCGCCCGGCCTGACAGCCCCTTCTTTAGGCTGGTGCCTCGGGCTCCCAGGCTCAGGGTGGGGCTCACACCCCTCCTCTCATGATCTTGCTTATCCCTTGGGGGAGGGGCCTGTGGCCCCCCAACCCCAAGCACACAGCTGTCACCCAGGTCACCTCCTCTGTCCTTCTCCCAGCACCCTACGTGCTCTGGCCTGGGCAGCCCCCTCCCCCTGCGCCCTTGGTGGCATTTGCATACAGGTGCCCTTGCAGCTGAAGTGTTGGGGTGGGGCCGGCAAACCCACGCCCGGGAGGGCCAGTGGCTCTTGGCACAGGTGGTGGGACAATGGCCACTCAGAACATGGCTTCGCTCCCCTGCCACCTCCTCGGGGCTCACACCTTGCTCCTGCATTCGTGGGGGGAGGTGGGCTATGGTGTTTGGGACCTCCAGGGTGTTCTTGCTCTCCCATTAACTTTGCCTGGAAACTTGCTGAGTTTAGTCACTGTCTGAGCCTTAGTTCCTGGTCATAACTGCGGCTCTGCAGGGCTTGGGGCCTCGTGTAAGGAGGAACTGATGGCCTGTGTGCTGGCAGAGGAGGTGGTGTCATCCCGGTGGGTCTCTGCACATCCACTGCACACACACTGCATGTGTGTATGTGTGGTGTGTGTGTTTATGTAGTGTGTTTGTGTCTGTGTATATGTGTGTGATGTGTATATGGTGTGTGTGTGTGTTTGTGTTGTGTGTATGTGTGTGGTGTGTTTGTGAGGTGTGCGTGTATTTGTATGTCTGTGTGTGTGTGGTGTGTATATGGTGTGTATGTCTGTGTGTGGTGTGTGTGTCTGTGGGGTCTGTTTGATGTATGTGGTGTGTGTGTATGTGTGTGTCTATGTGTGTGTGTGGTGTCTATATGGTGTGTATGTCTGTGTGTGTTGTGTGTGTGTGTCTGCGTGTGTGGGGTCTGTTGTGTGTATGTGGTATGTGTGTATATGTGTGTGGTGTGTATATGGTGTGTATATGGTGTGTATGTCTGTGTGTCTGTGTGTGTTGTGTGTGTGTGGTGTGTGTGTGTAGGGTCTGTTGTGTGTGGTAGGGGTGGAAGGGCCTCCCAGGGCTCTTGGATTTGGAGGGCCCATGCTGCTCTGGCCTGGGAAGTTGGGGTTATCTGGAGGGGATATTAGGCTGGGGTCACGGGGAAGGTTCTGAGGCTCTAGGCAGAGGTCCTGGGCCTGGCCAGGTGCAGGCACATGGGCCAGTTGGGCAGTCCCAGGCTGACTAGGCCCAAGGCCTTCCAGGCTCCATGGCCCGTGTTCCCTGTTGTTCTGGTGGGTGTGCCCTTTAGGCACCTGCCCAGGGTCCCCTCTGCTGTCCTGGCTGCCCCCACACTATGTGCCCCGGCTCTGCTCCTGGACCCCACACTGTGTGCCCTGGCTCTGCCATCCCAGCTGCCCCCACACTGTGTGCCCCGGCTCTGCTGTCCCGGCTGCCCCCACACTGTGTGCCCTGGCTCTGCTGTCCCGGCTGCCCCCACACTATGTGCCCCCGCTCTGCTCCTGGACCCCACACTGTGTGCCCCGGCTCTGCTTTTGGACCTCCGTATGCCTTCTGCTCGCTCCAGGGCAGAAACCTCCTGTCCTGGCTCTGCCTTCCTTTGAAGCCTAGCAGGGACTCCTCCGGCCCTGGGTCTGTCCCTCCTGAGCTCTCATTTGAGGAAGGCATCAGTGAGGCCCTTCTTTGGCCCAGATCCAGCCTTTGGTGCCAGACAGTCCAGGGCGTCAGTCCCAGCTTTGTCTGGAAGCTGTGGGCCCTTGACCCTTCTGAGCCCACCTACAAGTTGGGAACAACACTGTGGACCCTCAGGGAACTAAAGGATGAAACTGCCCTGTGGCTGGCATCAATGGGAGCATCCTCGTTCCTCCTCCTCAGGGGCTGGACCCATGGCTTGAGTGGCAGTGGGGACATCCAGCCTGGCTTCCTCAGTGGGGTTTGTCCAGCCTGGCTTCCTCAGTGGGGTTTGTCCAGCCTGGCTTCCTCAGTGGGGTTTGGCCATGGAGGTGCTCAGGGTGTGCTTGTTGGAATGGTGGGGGAGCTGGCTCCAGGGTCTGCTTCCTAGACCCTGTCCAGGGCTCCAGCTGCCCCTTCCCTCTCTGCACTCCCAGCTGGGATGGGAGGGCCTTGGGCACAGGCTCTAGAGCCCCTGTGGTTGGCTCCCACCCCTCCCCCAGAGTGATGCATGTGAGGATGGGGGCTTCTTCACTCAGGAAGTCGTCCTGTCATCCCAGGGTGTGGTGTTGACCTCAGACTGGCTCTCCAATGTGGGGCATGGCTGGAACCATCCAGCGGTCAGTGTGTCTTGGGCTCCAGCTTAGGCATCTTGGGACAGAGACTGGGCGGCGGGTGTTTCTCTGGACATGGCCAGGCCAGCATGGCTGTTGTCCTTGGACATCAGTCAGCAATAGGCCAGTGCCTACCTGTTCCGCCAAGCTCCATTCTTGGGAATGCAGGGCCTGGACATTCAGTCCAGGGTCTTTCCCTCCCGGGGCTCTGCTGGGGGTGCCCCTCCCTATGAGCCCATCTTGACATTTGTGGGCCTTGCTCTCTGTCTGCTAATGAGTGATCTTCACCAGTCCAGCCTGCCATGGCAACCGCCCGCAGTCTCGCTCTCTGTCCAGGCACCCGGTAGCTTTATCTCCGAGGCCATCTGTTCTGGGAGCACAATTCCAAAGCCATTTAAACAGAGCCTGGAGCAGGGCAAGGCGCTGGGCCCTCTGTCCTCACACGTGTGTGTACACACACTCAGGCACACACACGCACGCACATGCAGATGTGGTGTGACCCCTGCAAGGTGGAAGGTGATGACAGGGACAGTCAGGGCATCCCACCAGCTGCTCCCTTTTCCTACTGTCCCCAAGCCGGTTCCTGGGCACCCTGGTGGTCGGCCAGTCTGTCTTCCTCTCTTTCTCTATATTCCTCACCTCTCTGTCCATCTGTTTGTCTGAGCCGGCCTGGTTTCTGCCTCACCTCTCTGCCTTTGTCTTACCTCTTTCCCCACATCCTTTGTCTCCTTTCCTGCCTCTGTCTGTGTCCATCTCTGTGTTTAATCTCCTTGATCCTGGTCCCTGGGCCCCCTCCCTGGCCATTGCCTCTGTTTCTTTGGCCTTTGTCTGCACCTCTTATCTCTCCTACTGGCTCAGCTGCTTTTTGCCTTTGGCTGTCATTCTGTGCTGGTAGGACTAGGGCATCAGGGGGTTTCCACCCCTGCCTCACCCTCTTGGACTGTTCTCCTGGTCCACTCTGGGCACACCTATCTCTCCTCCCCACTTTCTTCTACCTCAGAGTGGCCAGGTCATGAGGTGGGCAGGCAGGGGGACGGGGGTACTTTCTCATACTGCTCTTAGCTTCCTGGGCCCATTGACCAGGGTAGTGCCTTCAGCCTGAGCTTCTTACTCTCCAAGTCCTTCACTCTGAGCTCCTCCCTCTGAGCCCAGTCCTGCTGTTCATTGAATGTGCTTCCCTTTCCTGCCATGCGGCCTTCACTCATGCTGTGCCCTCACCTAACACTCCTTCCTGGTCAGGCCTCCCTGTCAGGACCTTGTGTCCCTCTCTCCACAGGACTGGGCAGATGCAGCGTCCTGGGCTCAGCATGGAGCCTCCTGGCTTCCCCCAACTATGCATGGTTGAGCTTGCAGCCTTGTTCAGCTGCCCCTGCCCGCGGGGGCAGAGAGGCTCAGAGAGCCCTCTGAGCTCTGCAGATCTTTGACACCAGTCTGACTTGCAGGGGGATGGAAAGGAAGCCCCTCGGCAACTGCTTCCAGTTCTTCCTGAGGTTGGCCTAGGTTGCTGCTGCTGCAGGGAGCTGCTTGCCTTCTCCTGCTGGTGCCCCCAACCCTCAGCTGTCTCTCCTCTGTCTTTCCTCTGTCCCAGCATCCTTTGTCTCCTGGGCTGGACTGTTGCTGAGGCTGCTGTGAGATGCACAGACCCCCAGGACCCTTGGGCTGGTCCCCTCAGAGGCTTGAGGGCCTGGTGACCTGGGTCCTCTGAGCAGCTTCTGTCCTCCAGGTCACTCTGCTGTTTCAGCCAGCATCCACACAGCCCATCCACCTAGGATGCCTCCTTCCAAGGTCATGGCCCTGGGTCAGGGCAGAGCAGGCAGAGGAACTGTATGGGCAGACCAGAGGAGCTTCAGAGGTGCACATGTATTGGGGGACCTACTAAAGCAGAAACCAGTACCAGCCCAGACAGTGATGACCAGCAGCCTGTGACCTCTGGAGCCCGGGGTGTGTCCAGCAGGCGGGACCCCTGCTCTGGCTCAGCATCACTCCAGTCCAGGTGGCGCTGAGTGCTGGGAACCCAGCTATGGTGGGTGATGTCTGGTGTTCCCTTGGGTCAGCTGTAGCCTGGCTTCCTGTCGAGGGCAGGGAGGTACAGTGGTGACACGCAGCCCTGAGGGAGGCTGAGGTATTGCCACCTTCGATAGCCAGAGCTGCATCCCACACATGGGACTGGACTCTCCCAGTTGTGGGGTGAGGCTGGGATGCCTGGCCTATGGCAAATGCCCCTCAAACCCTAATGCATCTGGTCAACCTGGTGAGTTCTGACTCAGCCTGGCCAGGTTCCCCTGGCGCTGGCCCCCTGAGTTTGTGTTGAGTTGGGGTGCGGGGGCTGAAGGGCCTTTCTCGAGCAGACCTTCAGAGAGGAGCGCTGGCTCTGTCTGTCCTGATTCTGAACATGTCCAAGTCGTTTCATCACGTAATGGATTACCAGGCTGGTTGGTTCTACCAAAAGGCAGCAGCATAAGCTTTTCCTGGATTTCTCACCATTGTTCCTTTAAATAATCAATCTTAATTAACTCCATCCGAAGAACGTATTTTCCCCAAGGGTAGGGAGTCCCAATCCGATGGAGCAAGTTGGGACTGCAAACTGCATTTGATAGCTGTGGTGTTGGGAGGGCCCACGTGGCTACTGCGAGGGGTGTCTCCATCATGGGCGGGCGGAGGGATCAGCACCAACCCCTGCCAGCACTTTCTGATATTTCTGTTGCCCTCATTTGATAGGTCGGGAAACTGAGTCACAGAGCGGTTTGGCAACCTGCCCCAGGTCACTTCCCCTGTCTAAGCACAGACATCATTGTGGACGAGAAGAGGCAGAACTCAGAGGGGAAAACCACTCTTCCACACAGCAACTGCTGCTGCCACCTGTTCCCACCTGCCCCTGTCCCCACCTGTCCGTGTCCTCAACCTGCCCCACCTGTCCCTGTCCCCACCTGCCCCACCTGCCCCTGTCCCCACCTCTCCCTGTCCCCCCCGTCCGTGTCCTCAACCTGCCCCACCTGCCCCTGTCCCCACCTGTCCGTGTCCTCAACCTGCCCCCACCTGCCCCTGTCCCCACCTGCCCCACCTCTCCCTGTCCTCACCTGCTCCACCTGCCCCTGCCCCCACCTGCCCCTGTCCCCAACCTGCCCCACCTGTTCCTGTCCCCACCTGTCCCCATCCCCACCTGTCTTTGTCTCCACCTGCCCCTGTCCCCACCTCTCCCTGTCCTCACCTGCCCCACCTGTCCCTGTCCCCACCTGTCCCTGTCCCCCACCTGCCCAACCTGTCTGTGTCCCCCACCTGCCCCACTGGTCCCTGCCACCACCTGCCCCACCTGATCCCTGTCCCTCTTCTACCCTCCTGCCACCACCTCCCTCCCCTCCCCCCACTTGCTCCACCTGACTCTCTACTGCCATATGCCCCTCCTGGCCCCACCTGTCCCACCTGTCTCCCCTGCCCCCAACCTGCCCCTCTTTTGCCCCCCACATGTCTCCCCTCCCCTTCCTACCTCCACCTGCCCCACCTATCTCCCCACCCCTACCTGCCCCTCCTGGCCTCCCACCTGTTCCGCCTGCACCCACCTGCTCCTTCCTGCTTCCCCTGCACGCTCACCAGCCTCTGAGCACATTCACCCCCTCACTGTTCTCGCCTCTAAACAAGGTGACTCACCATTTATTTCCAGCCCAATCGCTGCCCTGAGCCTCAGCCTCCATACTGATACCCTTGTTGACAGTGTCACCTGGTGACTAACAGGCGCTCAGACATCCCAGCAGAGCCAGCAACTCCCACAAATCTGCCCTTCTTCAGCTTCTCCCTCAGGGGGTGCTGCCACTCACCTCATGGCTCTGGTCAGCCCTGGAGTCTCCTGTGGTGTCTGTCCCAACCTCACCCAGACCCTCAGCAACCCGACTCATTCCTTGAGGGGTGTCCCAACTCAAGTGCAATTCGTTGCTTCCCTTGGGACACCCTTTACCATTTATTGCCGCCCAGTAGTGCTCACCACAGGCCTCACCGAAGATGTAAATGTTAAACATTTTGCTCTTGGCCACCCAGCTGGGAGGGGCCGGTCAGGGGTCAGTCCAGATCTGCCTCCTCCAAAGGTTTGAACCCTCCATACTTCAGGTCTCCCCCTCAATGCTGCCCTGGATGGGAGAGACTAGCCTGGACTTGGCCACGTGTTGGGAGAAAGAAGCCAGCATCACCTGGGCCTCCACCTGTCCCCTGCAGGGACAGACACCTGCAGCACCTGAGGATGAGGAGGTGACCCTGAGCTGCCTGGGGTGATGGAAGCTTCCCTCGGCATCAGGGAAAGCTGGCCCAGAGGACAGCCAGGCTCGATGCTGTGGCCAAGTTCATCATTTCAAAGGGCCCCTGTGGGCTGTTAAAGGTTGTGGACCCAGTTTGAGGGACTAGGAATCATTCCGGAAGAGGCCTCTGCAGTGTGCACCTTCACTCCTATCCACACACCCTGCCCTTCCCTACCGCTGTGTGGCTCTGGCCGCTGGAAGATCCAGGTCCCTCTGGGCAGCGCTCTCTCCCTGCCCTTTCCTTCCTGCTCACCCCAGCCTCTGCCTGCAGGGCCCGAGGTTGTCCAGGGAGCCTTGACTTCTACAGAGCCCCTCCCCCGGCACCTCCCACCATAGCTTCTTCCTGGCACCTGGTGGTGGGGAGTCAACCACGGCAGCTGAGGGCTCTCAGGGCCTGCGCTCTCAACAGCCAATGATTGGGTTGTGGGGAGCCAGACCTGACCCCACTCACCCATCCTGGCTGGTTCCCCACCAGGTTTCATCCTGGACCTGGTCTGACAGTCCCGCCCGAGAGAGGAAGTGGGGGAAGGGATCATCTTCAGGAAGGGCCCCTCCCCTCCCTCACTGTGAGTCCATTACTGTGTGGGAAGCCCGGTGTCTCTGCCTCCCCTCACTCCCCTTCCCTGGCCCTGCGGGGTTGGGGGAGAGATTGTCTGGGGCCTGAGCCCATTGTGTGGAGAAGAGAGTCTCATTGGCAGGCAGCCGGGGTATCAATTTGTGATTATCTGCTCCCTGGTCTTGATTGGCTGGATGCAGTGGGGTCTCCCCAGGGCCCCGGGACACAAGTTTGTGCAGCAACTTTTTTCAGCATGAAGTGACGTGTGTTCCCAGAGAGAAGGTGCACCTCCTGGCCAGGATGACACTCTGCGGGATCTTCCTGGGTGCGTACCACCCCCAGCCCCTCGCATCCTCCCTGGTCTGTTCACAAGTTTCTGCGAAGATGCCAAAGGGACTAATTAGCTGTGTGTGTCCCCCCATCAGTGCTCAGTGCTCTTTTCTGGGCAGCCGAGGAGGTGACAGACATGCTCCCTCCTGAACAATGGCCAGGGCCCCTGGGGAAACTGCCACCTCCTCTTCTAGCGGATCCTGTGGCTTGCAGAAGTGCTGACGGCACAGAGCCCTGTGAACGCTGCCCTGCAGAAGGTTGGAGGTTGGAGAGTGGTGGGCAGGGTGTGTGCAGAGGCCAGTCAGGCCTTCTTTCTGGTGATTTACCTGCCCAGATCTGCCTAGCAGGCCTATAGCTGGTGGGTGTCGGGAGCCCTTGGCCTGGCAGCAAGGCTCTGTGAGAAGGTGGGCAGAGGGAATCTGTGTGTGGCAGACGTCCCCTGGGACTTCACTGTAGCTAAGGGGCTTTGGCTGGGGCTGCCGCTGCTTGTGTCCTCATCACACTCAAAGTTGCTGTGCGTGAGTGCGTGTGTGTGAGTGTGCATGTGTGTGTGAGGGTCTCACAAACTGGGTGCCAAACGTTTGTGAGTGTCTGCGTGAGTGTGAGACAGAAACACAAAGTCAGCCCCGAGTGTGGCGGAGAGTGGATCCCGGTTTTGTTTGCTCCATCTGCCAGGGCCGGCCTGGGGCAGCACCCCCGCCCTCAGCTGTTCTATACAATATTAATGCTCACCATCTCGGCCTCACACAACGGCCCTAATTGTCGTCTGCAGCATTAAGGCAGGCGCCCATCTGCGGGGAAGCTTTCAGAAGGAAACAAGAAAACCCTCACCCCCAGCTGGTCACCGGAGAAGGTGGTGCCAATTACAGATGCAGAAAGTTTAGACCAAAATTACTTGAAAGAGTTTTTATGAAGCAAATGAACTGACACTTGGAATGTCTGTGTGCAGATTTGCACAAGTAATTACACTTTATTTGAAATGATCTTACCAGCTAAGCGATCATTAAGCCTGCTCCCCCACTCACACAAAGCACTTTCTCAGTGAGTGCGGCCGGCGCAAGTTTGGTTTTGCAAATCTCCCCTTTCCCTCCCCGTGTGGAGTCTGAGGACCCGCCAATCAGACAGGAGTTATTTCCTGGTGGATCTTTCCAAACATATTATGGAAAAGTCACATGTGAGTTTCCCACAGGTTTTTATGAAATAAAACCCAAAGGAACTAACCCCATGTTAGTTATGGAAGAGAAAATATTTTATGATTTCAAAAAGTCCTGACAAATTTTCACCCTCTCGAAGAAAATAAGTTTAAGACTATACCTTGCTGTTGTCACTTACAAGCAGGGGTCTGCTGGGGTTTGGAATTCTCTGTCCCAGCCCGGAACCGGCGCGAGCTCAGAAGCTTCCCCGTGCGGAGAACAAAGACGGAGGCGCTCTGGGGGGAGAGCGCTGTCCGAAGTGCTGATCAGACTTCGGATCCACCCACCGCTCAGGCTCCCTCCCAGGGGCTGAAGGGCGGCGGCCCCTGTTCGGCCCTGCTCTTTCCCCTGGACTCCTTTGTTCTCTTGACGTGTCAGGTAAAGAGTGCGAACCTTTACTCATCACAGCTCCTCTTCTGAGCTGCTCATGCCACTTTAACCTCCCGGCGGGAGCTCCCCGGGCCCTCCAGGTCCTGCCAGCAGGCACCAGTCGTCAGTCTCCAGGTCCTGCCAGCAGGCACCAGCTGTAAGTTTCCAGGCACATTCTGAGCAGCCCACAGAGGGGCTGAGGGCCCATTCGGGACCACCAGAGCGCCGCACCTCAGGAGGCCTGTGATTGTGCAAAAGGGGAAGTGAGAAATGCCGAAAGACTTAGGTTTTCACAAATATAGTTTCTATTACCTGAAAAAACTCTTGGGCCTCACGAAGCGCGTGTTGTGCAGGTTGATTTCTCCCTGCTGCCACCTCTGCTTCGTTGTGGTTTCTTAGGTGTGACTGCTGCATATCTGAATTAAGTCGCTTTCATGAAACCTTGGGTGTTGCTGGGAAATAAGGCTGATTCAGCAACAGCCCTCCCTTTGATTCTATCTTCATCATGGAACAATGGCCCGCAAGCCTGCCCGGAGCCTGCAGCCTACCGATAAGAGTTTAATAGAATTTCTGAATGCCGAAGGTTTGGGATGGAAGACATCCTGGCACTCACAGCATGTCCAGAGGAGATAGAAACGGCTTTTCAGGAGTGCTCTCAGCCGAGTGTGTCCTTTTGTACTGATGGATATAAGTTTATGACAGAATTTAAAAATGGTAGGCAGTCATTGTGGAAACCTCAAACTGTTCTCATTTGACTAATTAATATTTCATCCTCAGTTTGACCAGTGCAGGCTTGCATTTATTTCCTTGTGCTCAATCTAAACAATTGCTCTGTGTGCATTTTGTGTTTTATTTGTTGAGGCTAGTGTGTGTGTACAAGAACCTAAGATACTTGCCTGTGGGGTGAAGCTTATTGGTTTGTATGTAATGTGTAAAGCACAAACTGTATGTTAAAAATAAGCCACTAAGATTTTCAAAACATGGTCTCTTAGAGAAAGCTAAATGTTTCAGTTCTGCCTCATTCACACTTTTGGTGGCCCAAGCCCTTTGGTGCTAATTAATTGGGGTATTGTGTTCTCGCATAATTTACCAAGAAATGATGTTTACTGTCTGTTGAAATCTCTGCACTGAACTTCTGAGACGTGAATTTTCTTGTTCTCCAGCTGGCCTTGGATGGCAGCATCTTTGCAGGTGTCTCACATTGAGTTTTCACCCTTGTGTTTCACAGTTTTGTTTCTAACATTCTGATTATGATAATGGACAATTGTTTGCCTGATTTATCAGTACAAGAAGGAGATTTGGGCCGCAAACAAGAATACTCTGGCCCTTGAGTACTCTTACTTAAGAAATTCCTACATTTATCCCTGAATGTGGGGAAAAAAAAATCACAAACTGGCAGATGAGAAGGCAGACAGTCAGGCTGCATGGAGAGTGGGTGGGCACTTCTATTGTGTGTGTTATGGATTTTTCTCTTCCTGATTTTCATTGGATAGCTCCTTTCAGGCCATTTGTAAAAGAATCAGAAAAAGAGCAGAAAACTTGGGCAGTGTGCTTCACTCTGGTTGGAATAAACTCAGTCTTTTTAGGGGGTGGGATACCTAGGCCTCAGGGATCCCTGAGTTCTCTTTGGGAAGGTTTTTATTATTGTAAAAATTAAAGTGAAAGGGAAAGTGTGACCACAGAAAAATGTCTTTTCCTGATCTATTCTTTGTGTGCATAACTTTGTTTTTTGGTCTGTGGCTATAGTTACCTTTTATGCCGTTAAAAAATACATATCCATTTAAGTCACGGGTACTTGAATATGCAGATGAGCCAGTATGTAATATTCCCGGTTCATCTGAGTAATAAATTCTGCAGCCCGTTCTTTATGACGGTAGGTCATATTCCTAACCACCAATAAATATTGTCAAGTACTTTCGCTGTAGCCATGCTAACCCCGGGCATCTGTCATTCCGGTTGCTGCTATTAGGAATTATTGGACTGAACCACTGGCAGAGAAAGCAGAGGGGGGTGAATGTGGTGGTTGTAATGCTCTCTGCCCTTTTGTGTGTTTTGCTTTTTCAAAAAACTCAATCATGCTGCACATTGATTAAGAATCAGGGTGGACAAATGTAGGCACCTTCTGTTGGCCGAGGCTGAGAGCAGGGGACAGGGCTCCACCGGCCTGGGACACCTCTCACCCCCAGTTCAGCAGATCCATCTTTCTGATGCTATACTGTAAATTTATTTCACCTCAGAGAGTAAACAGATATATTGGAGCCCCAAGGGTTCATGGGTAGCTATTTACAAAGGAGCCTCCTCCGCCAGCCCGTGCCACCGCTGCTAATGAGAGCAGTCATTAAGTAAATGAGACGTCGCCTTTAGCTGGCTTAGGAGTTCGCACACTAAGGGGAGAAGATATTTAATTGAAACCCGCACGCAGGCTTCCCCACATGTGACCGTTGTACGGGAGGCAGCTGCCTTCCCTCTCCTCCCCCGGTCCACCCTGCACCCCCATGTAAATTTCATGATTGCTTTCCGTGATGTCATTTTGAAAGAGGACAGACAATAGCTGTGGGGAAAGGTAAGTCAATGTTACGTTCTTTCTGGCAAAGGCAGGTACCCAGTGCTTGGCTTTTCCTCCTGGACAGAGACAGGGAGAGGGTGCGCGGACAGAGTTAATTTCTAAGATGAAGGCTGTCTTTGCAGGAAAAGCAGGTCTGAGGATGGCTTTTTGAAACTGCTCTGGAGGACGGGGGCTTTCTTCTCCTCCCTGTGGCCTGCCGTGTGCTGTTTTCCTCCTGCCTCTCTGTTGTTCATGCTCCTCTGAGATTCCAGGGGACATGTTGTGCGTCTGACAGAGGAGACCTTAGGGGAGGGGAGCGCATATCAAAACAAGAAACTTTATGCGCATTTCTGGAAGAGGAACAACGGATATGTCTGTGGCCGTGGGACCCAGCGGCTCCGTACCTGGGGAGGGCACCGACCCCTCTGAAGCGGGGTCTCCGAGTCTGGGGTGTGTCACGTGTGACCCCTACCCAAGGTACTGAGTAGAGGGGCTCACGTGAACGTTTTGTCTGCATGTCACGCATTTCTCAACTTAAGGATCAATATCTAGGGTGCATGCGTTTGTGGGACAGACGTGCAGAAGTAAATATCGGCCGCTTCTCAGCCCCTTTTCTCGCTGCGTGTCCATGAGGCTGTGGAGTGTGGCTGGCTATGGTGGTAGTGTAACTGGATTTTTGTATTTAAAACTAAAAATCAGGGTTAGCTAAGAAGTTGGTTTAGGCGTTGAGCACCTTAATGCCATTGTCTGTAGTTTTGGGGCCATGGACTTTGGTTCTGTCCATCGAATTCACAAACCGGAAAATAAACAAATGCTGGTGGCTTTGTGCTGGAGTGCTGGGCTCTCACTGCTCCTCTGAGTCACCAGGGGCTTTGCTTGTCTCAGCATCACCTTTGAATCAGTGGACATCATTGGCTGGTAAAGTTGGGTGTTTAATTTTGGAAACAAAACATCTGTGGTGGTGCGGGGGGTTCTGTGGCTGCAGGCGGGTTGGGTCTTGTCACGATAACGATGGTAATGACAGCGGTGATTGTGATTATCCTTTTGGGAGAGGGAGGTGGAGAATTTTGCCCTTGTAGTTTTTGGTTTTTTTTTTTTAAGTCACAGAAACCCGAGGACACCTCCAACGCCAGTGGCTGAGTGCACAAAAGGTGGGAGGGATGTTGGGGCAGGCCTGGGGGGGCCCACTTGGTGCTGAGGGGTGTGCACTGGCTCTGTCTCCTCTGAGGTGCTGGCAGAGCCTGCCTTGGCCTCACTGTGGCCTGGGGAGTGGGGGTGCTGTGTCCTCACCCAGGGCTGACTGAGGGAGGCTCCCCTCAGCCCCCAGGCTCCCTGACACCCAGGGCTCCCCTCCCATTGGTCCTTGGCTGTGATTATCGCCTCCTTCCATATGGCCCTGTTAATTAACAGTAAACAAAAGAGTACGAGAGCAGGGATTGGAGTCCTGTGGTACCAGCCCGGGTGCTGCTACCAGTGGGGGCAGGACCCTGCCCTGTCTCCCTGGGTAGCTGTTCCTTGTGCAGAGGAGGCTGGGTCAGGGCTTAGAGGGCAGTTTGTTTTCAAAGAGAAGGAGGCAGCTTTCTGGATTCTTCTGTCCTGTAGAGACTGAGACTCCTACAGGGTCCCCTGGCCCCCTGGGCACCTGGACGGCGACGAACTTCACAGGGGTGTTTTCTGATCCGGCAGCCTGTGCAGGAGCCACGGAGAGTTGGACAAAGAGACCTTTCCACTCTGGAGCCGCCCGAGGGCCTGGGAGCTCACCCAAGGCAGGGGGGCTGCTTCTGTCCACAGTGCCACTCGGGGGCTGGTGTGACCCTCAGTCGTTGCCCACAGCTCTGGAGGTGGCCTCAGTTGTTCGGAGCCAAAGCTCTGGCCCCCCATTGGTAGATTCTGGCAAAGGCAGTGATCACCCACTGCCTTGAATGCCCCAGCTGTGTGAGTGCGAAAAACTCTCTGAGATGACCCCGTCTAGCCGTGCGGGATGCAAAGTTGCTCTGGTCTGGGGGTTGCAGCAGCCTTTACTTGGAAGCTCTGTTAGTGCCCAGAGATGTCAGGGAGAGGCTGGCAGAGGGTATGCGGCCATGGGGGTGCACGCTGGGCAGCTCTGGCAGCTGACCAACGGCAGTGCTGGCTCCACAGACAGCCTGGATGGTGGCTGGCGCTTGGCCTGTCCCCTGGCTGTGGACATGGTGGGTGCTCTCCCTGGTGCTGCCCAGAGACTCACTCCCTTCCTCTCTGGCCTGGGGTCACTGAATGTGCAGACAATGACATTCGTGGTGGTGTGTGGGCCAGAGGAGACTCACACCACCCTGCACTGGGGAGACGGGGTCAGAGGCCTGACTAACCGCCTTCCGGGTGCTGCTCAGTCTGGTGATGGCTGCGCCGCTTGGAAGGCCGGTTTGCACAACCCAGTGCTGTGCAGAGAGCAGGAGAGGTTCCTGAAAACTGACAAAGTGCCAGAGAGAAACCTGGGGCCTCCAGCAGCTGCTCGGTGGTGCTGGGCAGGCTGGTGGGGGCTGAGCTCTTCCTGGATGGACTCCGTGCAAAAGGCACGTCTACTTTGGAAAAGGCTGAGCCGGGCTTGGGGCCACCCAGTCCCTCTGTGGGGGCTCAGGGTGGGGACGAGACCAGGAACAACCAGAACACTGGCCAGCACCAGGCCTGGAGTGGATGAGGAGGTAGAGAACTGACCCAGCTGGAGCAGGGGTCGGGGGTTAGCTGCGGGGTATGGGGACTGCTGGCCATCACCTGGAACTGTGGGCAGGCACTGGATGGTCAGCCAGACTTTCATTTTACTCAGGCCTTGGAGAGTGGATGCTCTGCCTGTCCCAGTGCTGGAAGACGCATCTCAGAGCCCCTCTTTTGTTGCCTGTTCTCTTGCAGGAGGCTGGGCGGGAGAGTGGAGCAGGGTGCCGGCGGGGGACTGGGGGGGTCTTCTCTTTCTTCCTCTCTTCCATCCTCCTCATCTTAGATCCTCCCCCTCTGCATTTTCCTTGTGAACTCACTCATGAATAAACCAGAAGTTAGTTGTCTACGATGTAATTTTAACAGGAATTTTGTGGTGTGAGTTTACAGGAAAATGGTCTTTGGGAACCAGCATCATTAGATTAGTCAGACGGAGAAAGGCCGTGTTTCCCAGAAGAGAAGAGAGCAGTGGCTGCTGTGCTGCTCCCCTGTGGGTTTCCTGCTCCTTGGAGACCACGGGACCCACCCCCGCTTCAGGACAACGCCACCGGGGGCAGCCCACTGTCCAGCCCGGAGTGTTTGCTGGGGGCCTTGGGGTGGAATGTGCTTGCATGGCCTCTTGAGGTTCCCAGCATTTTTCTGTCTTTCAGACAAAATTTCCCCAAACGTCACTTTAAAAAACTCAAAACAAAAATAAGCCAGAGGAATTTCACCTGAATTAAAATGTTTTTGATCCCAGGCTTCCATGGAGCCTGCTTCAGAGAGAAGAGATTAATGGATACTTGCAAGCGGAAAGCATAGTTTGAAAATGTCTTCCTGTTTATCTTCGGTGTTGGTGGAACCAACCCGATACAAGCGTGATCTTTTCTCCCCACGGTTAATGCCATTAGGAGCTTTCCTTGTGGGAAGATTGGTTTCACCCATCAGTTCATCCTTTTTTAAAAATTTTATTTTACAATTTGCACTTAAAAAATGCAATGTTATTTTAATCAGGAATGAAAACAACTCAGGATGCTTTAATCTGCCCTGGCTGAGTACATCTGCCTTGGCGAGGATTGGAGTCCAGGCCTTGCAGAGGAGAGAGGATGTCCACAGAGCTGTGGGTGTCTGTGGCCCTCCTGCCATCCCTCATCCTGCAGCACTGGGAGCCTCCACTCAGCAGCCCCAGCCTTCAAGAGGGTGACTTTGTGCTCAGGCAACTGAGTGTGTGGTTTGTCCTGGAGTTGCTCGGAGTTGACTGGATGCGTTCGCTGTGCCTTGGGGTTTGTTTGGGGCCGTGGCCTGGGAGTATGGCCCGTGCCAGGAGGGTGCAGGTTGGACGGTCCTCAGGAAGTAGGCTGCAGCGCTCGGCATGAGTCAGGGTGGCCAGCAAGGTGGGGGTGAGCACTTGGGACCTAGATGCTGGGGAGGAAAAGTGGAGGCACCATATGGCCTGAGCTGCTGACAGATGAGCTTGCTGGCCCCACCTCTCTCTCACGCCTGGCTTCACACCTCCACCGTGTTCAGCAGTGGTCTGAGGGCTGGGCAGAAGCCATCTGGGCCCTCTTCTTTTTTCCCATTTTGCTGCCTGCAATCCACACATCAGAGGAGGGTGTGAGAAGAGGGGCCCTGGGTCAGGGCGGTTAGAGCCTCTCACCTTGTCCTGGGGGGCCCCCCACATCTCCCCAGCTCAGGGACCCTCAGAGCTGCCAGTGGCTGACCTGCCCTGCCTGAGCGGGAGCTTGGAGGCTCCATGTGCCCCAGGGCCTGCTTTAGAAGGCCCTAGAAGGTCCCTGAGACTCTCGGGCCAGAAACTGACAGCAGCAGGTGCCTGGGGTGGCCTCCCCGTGAGCCAGACCCACAAACCCACGGTGAGCCGGTCCCACTCCCTGTGTGCACCTTGCTGAGCTTGTCAAAGCTAGACTTGGGTCTTCACACCTACAGAGTCTTTTGAATTCTGAAAATCAAATGGCTTTAGCAGTCATGCTCTGTCGGCAGCCCAAGTGGCTCCTAACTGAAGGTGCTGCCCATTCTTCACAAGACTTAGAGCTGGGGGACAAGTTCCCTCTCGGCTCTGACTTTCCCAGGGTATCTACCGTCCCGGGGATCCCAGGGATGGTTCAAAGCGGCCTGCCCGGTTACTGCTGACCGAACACTTGCTCGCCAGGCTCTGAGCTTCCCAGTGCCCCAAGCTGCCCGCAGACCACAGTATGATCCTTACTGCCCTCGTGTCTCTTCCTCACCGCCTGGGAGACGTCTGGAACCTGTCCCCAGCCTGCCCTCCAACCTTATTCTCCGTCCCAAACTGGGTTGTTACCCAAGATTCCCTAACACGCCTCCCTGTGTCCCTTCATCTCCTGCAGTTGAATTTTTGCTTCTCTTTCAAGGCTTAGTACAGATGCCACCCTTGGGCCTTCCTTTACTTACCTTTACTCTCACGTGTCTCACATTTGAAATCCCGCTCTCCGGATGTAATGTCTCTGCTGTGACATTGCATCAGGCTGATGGGTGTCCCTGCTTGCCTCCCGGGAGAGCCTGCAGGCAACCACCTCTGGGGGTGCCGGGCCTGAGGAAAGCACCCCAAGTCTGGGGCAGCTGGACCCAATGAGGCCACCCCAAGTCTAGGACCCGCTGGGCCTGAGGAGGGTACCCCAAGTCTAGGACCTGCTGGGCCTGAGGGGGATACCCCAATTTTGCCTAGGGGCCCCCTTGTCCACACGGCACATGGAGTTTTCAAAGCTGGTCTGGACCAGGGGAGGATCCACATTTTAGCTTTGAGGTTGGAAGGAGACTTGTGTTGGGAAGAAAAGCTGCTTAAATGCTCAATCGAATGGTTCTGAATTTTTCCTCTACTCTGTTCCTTCTTGAGGTTGAGCCCTGCCTGCTGGTTATTTGAGATCATGTCTGCCCAGATGAAATGTTAGACTATGAATGCACATTAAAGAGATGCCTCTTATAGTCATTTTTTTTTCTTTAGTGGTCTGATTTTGTTTTGGCTGGCTTATTTAGAGTTTTGTGCTTCCTCATTTTATTTCCATGAAGGCCATGTCCAACCCTAGCCTTGGTGAGCCATGACCCAGCCATGTCACCATCGCATCAAAGTGGTTGGCTGTGAGGTGTTTGTTCCCTCCCCATGACACACATAGACAAATTGGCCCAATATTTTTTTTTTTTTTTTTTTTGAGATGGCGTCTTGCTCTGTCGCCCAGGCTGGAGTGCAGTGGTGCCATCTCGGCTGCAACCTCCGCCTCCAGGTTCAAGGCAATTCTGTCTGCCTCAGCCTCCCGAGTAGCTGGGACTGCAGGTGTGTGCCACCACGCCTGGCTAATTTTTGTATTTTTTTTTTTTTTTAGTAGAGATGGGGTTTTGCCATGTTGACCAGGCTGGTCTCGAACTCCTCACCTCAGGTGATCTGCCCGCCTCAGCCTCCCAAAGTGCTGGTGTCACAGGCGTGAGCCACGGTGCCCGGCTAAATTTGCCCAATTTTTACGAGTTATGAGGTGCTGTGAGCTTGCTGCCTTCCCTTATCCAGCGGTAAGTCCTGTTAAGTAGGGAGTCGACTTCCCAGGTGCATCAGCCAGACAGGAAAGACAAAGTGGCCCTGTTACCGAGTGGCATTCAGGGAAGCCATCCCTAGGAGGCTGCCTGGAGCCCATCCCGGGGATCAGCTCCAGGACTCTGGGCCCTACACCCCTTCCCTGTGGTTCCCTGTGGAGCGTCATCCACCTGGCGACCTGGGCTTGTCTGGCTGCAAATCGCAGATGCAGCTTCTAAGTCAGAACCTGCTACTGGATGTGGAGCTCCCTTCATCCCCAGGGTCTGAGCCTTTGTGCTTGGCTGACTCCCTACGCCTCTGGCATCTGGAGGAACCCAAACCCACTTTGATCTAAGAGTTAGAGTCCAATTCCTCTTCCTGGAGAGCCCTCTGATGGCCTTGGGACCTCCTGGACCTGGTGAGTTCTTCCCCTGCCAGCCCCTCCTGCTGGCCACCCACTTCCTGCCCAGTCACTCAGAGGCCAGGCAGCCTGTGGTGTCTGTAAAGTGTGTGTTTTCCCCAGGTGTGTTCTGTGTTGGCTGTCGTTTACTGGCCACTGTCCTTCCAGGCCGGGAAATGTGCATACACATCCCCTCGCCCCCCATAATTTTTCTAAGCCTGAAAAGCAGCAGAAGGGCTGCTCTGAGCCCGGAGCTGGGGCTGCAGAGAGCAGCTGCCTGGGCTCACCCGACCCAAACAGGAATGTGGGCAGGAGCCCTGCAGTGGCAGAGCCTGGGGTTAGAGGAGGAAAACAGAACTGTTGTGAAGGCCTGGAGCTTCCCTCGAGCCCTCTCCTTTCTGAACTGGGGATGAGCCAGGGTGTGGGCAGACCCGAAAGGGAATGTGGGATGCCCGTCCTAGTGGGAGTAAGGCCTCAGTAAAATGTGGGTTTAAGGAAGAAGGAGATGGCAGTTTCTTCTCTTTTTGGGCTGGAAAGCTGAAGGGTTCTAAGAAAAATTTCTGGGACAGAGGAACGAACATGCTGGAGCAGAATTCCAGAGCAGGACCTCTTGATCCTGCGAGGCCGATGTGTCTTCTGGGGAGTTCCCAAAGATCCATGGGGAAGATGTCCCCAAACCCAGCCCTACTGGCTCTGGCCATACCCTCTTTTTCTTTTTTTTTTTTAAAGATGGAGTCTCACCCTGTTGCCCAGGCTGGAGGGCAGTGGCGTGATCTTGGCTCCCTGCAACCTCCGCCTCCCGGGTTCAGCAATTCTCCTGCCTTGGCCTCCAAGTAGCTGAGATTACAGGCTTGTGCCACCACACCTGGCTAATTTTTGTATCTTTAGTGGAGATGGGGTTTCACCATGTTGGCCAGGCTGGTCTTTAACTCTTGCCCTCAAGTGATCCACCCGCCTTGGCCTCCCAAAGTGTTAGGATTACAGGCTTGAGCCACCATGCCTGGCCTCATACCCTCTTAATTCTTATCTTGCATCTGGAATACCTGTTGGACCAGGCCTGTTTCCATCGCAGCCCCTTCTTACTGCCTTTGTTTTCTCTGTGTTCTCTCCCTTCCCATACCCCGGGATTCAGGCAGGTGAGTCCAGTTGTGCCTGATCTGAAAAAGTGTCTCTGATGGTGGCCTAGTGAGGCAAGGCCCATGGGTCAGCCTGGCCACCTTCCCTCCCCTCCTGAGCACCTTGGGTGGGTCAGGCCTCCAGCAGCCCTTGGAGGCAGCAGCCACAGACAGAGGTGGGCGGGTGGGCAGGTGCGGCTGATAGAGTGGGTGTCTTTTGTGGGCTTCTCCCCAGCCTGTGGCCTGGCCTAGTCAGGAGAGATGGTCAGGGGAGCAGGAGGGAGCCCCTTACCCCAGTGCCTGTGGTTGTCCTTTCCCTGCTCCCTGGCTTCTCCTCCTGTAGCATCGTTCCTGTTGCCCTGGGTGGGCTCTTGGGAGCCACCTATTTCTGGAGGTCCCCCCTCTGGGTTCCTTGTCCTGCGTGTGGGGCGAATGTGCTGGACTGGGGTCACAGGGTTGAACCCCACTTGGAGCTGAGGATGTTCTTGCCCCAGAAGGAAAATCCTGCGTGTGTCTGCATGGAGCAGTGTGGAGTAGTTCGCTTGGTGCCGCCTGGGTTCCGGGCACCCGGCCTGGGTGTGAGGCCTGGTCACACGGCTGAACGGCTCTCCCAGGCACCCCTGGGAGAGATGGATGTGACACTGTTGGTGTCCCTCCCAGCACACTGCCTGCCCTGGGCTGGGCACACTCCTCCCCTGTTGGCAGCCCGGGATGACAGGCCGCCTGGAGAGCCCGTCCTGTGATTTGGTTGGAAAGTCATTATTACTGCAGAGCAGTTTAGCTGTTGTTTTTACAGCGTTGGTAAAAGGTTAAAAGAAATAATGATAATAATATAAGAAAGACTCAGTCACAGTAACTGCCTGCAACATGCTATTTGCATTTTTAAGGAAACACTTCTTTGAGACAGCCTGGGTGAAAGGTCACTATTTGCATATAAATGGAAAAGAAAGTGTGTGATGCTGGAAGTTACATCTGTATTATTTTCTCAGCAGTGAGCTGCTGTTGGAGAGATTAGAGGACATGGCTTGCATTTGGCTTTTATTGAATAGAGAAAGTACCAGCGAGGCTGATTTAGAAGCAAAATAATGAGAGAAATGTGCAAAGCTATAGAACTGCCAACTCCCTGCCCCCACCTCTCCCTTCTCTCATTTTCACCTAAACTCAGCAAAAGCTGGTCTGCCTTTGCGCCACTCAGCAAGTCTTCATTTTACTTCTCTCTGGATTCCAGAGATTAAAAAAAAAGGAAAGAAAAAGAGCAAAACTTGCCCTCATTTCCCCCTTGGTCCCATTTGTGTTTCCTGCCAGTGTTTCCTCCAGGTGCCCCAAACCCCGGAGCAGAAGCCCCTGCGGCGTGTGGAGTGGAAGAGGCACTCGGGGGCAGGGACAAGGGCACCCCTCTCCGGAGCTAGTGGGGCGTTTTGGACCCGCTGCTGGGAAAGACTGGGGGCTGGGGCAAATGCGGGGGGTCCAGTGTGGGCTGAGGAGTCCTGTTCCGCCTTCCTCTCAGCCCCATAGGACCCGTCCTTTCTAGGGCATGGGTTCCACCTTCTTTACGGAAATTTCCAAGCTTGTCAGACTTTCCCAGGTGCCTGGTCCCCTGGGCTTTCCCGGAGGCCCCCAGGAACAGAGCCAGCCATCCCCGAGAGAAACCCTGGGTGGGGCTGGGGCCTGCACCTGTCCAGCCAGCTTTGGAAGCAGGCCGAGTACATCACGGACTTTAGGGTCTTCCAGCAGCAGTGCTGGGACAGAGGGAGGTGGAGCGTCCTGCCCGGACGAGGCATTTCAGGATCCTCCTTGGTCCCAGCTTCTCTTCTCACAGAGGCCTCCACTGACCACTGGTTACTTAAATCACAATCCCCCATCCTCATTATTTTCAAAAATACATTTTGAAACAATCTCAAAGCCACAGAAGTGTTTCAGGTGACGGGCCCAGCTGTTTCTCCTGAGCGGTTGAGGGCGTGTTGCTGATGTGAGGCCATCACCAGGACATGTGGGTGGGTGTTTCCAACAGAGAGGCCGCCCTCCCCTGCTCCAGCCCCACCCTCACAGCCACCTGGTCCTCAGACCCATTCGGGAGTGGGTTAGGAATCGCGTGTTGTGCGTGGTCCTGGCGTCTCGTTTGTCTGAAGTCGTTTTCAGTCCCTATCTTTCACGACTTCGTGCTTTGGAAGGGTGCTGAGCCGTTATTTGGTGGAATGCCCTTCAGTGTGGGTGTGTCCAGTGTTGCCTGTGGTTGGACTTGGGTTACGCAGGGACACCCGAGTGGGAGGTTCTCCCTTTGCCTGACGCTGACTTGTCCCTGAACTAATAATGTTGACTTGGTCACTGGATTCGCTGGGGCATCCCGGCACCTCTATGCCAGAGGGAAATGCCAGTCACTTTCCCTTTGCAATTCATAAATATCTGGGGGGAAGGTACTTTGAAACTCTGGAAATATCTCCATCCTCAACAAACCATCACTTGATTTTGATGAATGTCTCTATAGACTCATTATTTCCTGTTTTACCCCATGGGCTAAAGCCTTCTTGTGATGCTCAGATTGTCCCTGATTGACCAGTGGAAGCTCAGTACAGAGGCTTCCATAGCCTCAGTCCAGCTCTGCTGTCCTTCCTTGTTCTTGCCTTTCTTGCTTGGGGCCTGGAACTCGGGTTCCTTTCATTAGAAAATGGTGCTTAGGCTGAGACCTGGGTGTTGTGCCTCTAGTGGACACGGCTGGGAAGATGCGTGTGTGTACACGCACATACATGCTACACAGTTACACACATACACGCTACACACATGCTACACACAGTCACACACACGCCACACACAGTTACACATGCTACACACACGCCACACACAGTTACACATGCTACACACACGCCACACACAGTTACACACATACGTGCTACACACACGCCACACACAGTTACACACACGCCACACACAGTTACACACATACGTGCTACACACACGCCACACACAGTTATACACACGCCACACACAGTTACACACATACGTGCTACACACACGCCACACACAGTTACACACACATGCTACACGCACACACTACACACAGTTACACACATACGTGCTACACACACGCTACACACAGTTACACACATACGTGCTACACACGCTACACACAGTTACACACACATGCTACACGCACACACTACACACAGTTACACACATACATGCTACACACATGCTACACACACGCCACACACAGTTACACACACATGCTACACGCACACACTACACATAGTTACATGCATGCTACACACACGCTACACACAGTTACACAATGCTATACAGTTATGCACACATGCCACACACACAGTTACACACACACCACACACAGTTACACATGCTACACACACGCTACACACAGTTACACACATACGTGCTACACACACGCCACACACAGTTACACACACATGCTACACGCACACACTACACATAGTTACATGCATGCTACACACACGCTACACACAGTTACACACATACGTGCTACACACGCTACACACAGTTACACACACATGCTACACGCACACACTACACACAGTTACACACATACATGCTACACACATGCTACACACACGCCACACACAGTTACACACACGCCACACACAGTTACACACACATGCTACACGCACACACTACACATAGTTACATGCATGCTACACACACGCTACACACAGTTACACAATGCTATACAGTTATGCACACATGCCACACACACAGTTACACACACACCACACACAGTTACACATGCTACACACACGCTACACACAGTTACACACATACGTGCTACACACACGCCACACACAGTTACACACACATGCTACACGCACACACTACACATAGTTACATGCATGCTACACACACGCTACACACAGTTACACACATACGTGCTACACACGCTACACACAGTTACACACACATGCTACACGCACACACTACACACAGTTACACACATACATGCTACACACATGCTACACACACGCCACACACAGTTACACACACGCCACACACAGTTACACA
Organism: Chlorocebus sabaeus; assembly: GCF_047675955.1. Lineage (NCBI taxonomy): Eukaryota > Metazoa > Chordata > Mammalia > Primates > Cercopithecidae > Chlorocebus > Chlorocebus sabaeus. Next base: position 48,406 of record NW_027327817.1, read on the forward strand.
CACATGCTACACGCACACACTACACATAGTTACATGCATGCTACACACACGCTACACACAGTTACACAATGCTATACAGTTATGCACACATGCCACACACACAGTTACACACACACCACACACAGTTACACATGCTACACACACGCTACACACAGTTACACACATACGTGCTACACACACGCCACACACAGTTACACACACATGCTACACGCACACACTACACACAGTTACACACATACATGCTACACACATGCTACACACACGCCACACACAGTTACACACACATGCTACACGCACACACTACACATAGTTACATGCATGCTACACACACGCTACACACAGTTACACAATGCTATACAGTTATGCACACATGCCACACACACAGTTACACACACACCACACACAGTTACACATGCTACACACACGCTACACACAGTTACACACATACGTGCTACACACACGCCACACACAGTTACACACACATGCTACACGCACACACTACACATAGTTACATGCATGCTACACACACGCTACACACAGTTACACACATACGTGCTACACACGCTACACACAGTTACACACACATGCTACACGCACACACTACACACAGTTACACACATACATGCTACACACATGCTACACACACGCCACACACAGTTACACACACGCCACACACAGTTACACACACATGCTACACGCACACACTACACATAGTTACATGCATGCTACACACACGCTACACACAGTTACACAATGCTATACAGTTATGCACACATGCCACACACACAGTTACACACACACCACACACAGTTACACATGCTACACACACGCTACACACAGTTACACACATACATGCTACACACACGCCACACACAGTTACACACACATGCTACACGCACACACTACACACAGTTACACACATACATGCTACACACATGCTACACACACGCTACACACAGTTACACACATACGTGCTACACACGCTACACACAGTTACACACACATGCTACACGCACACACTACACACAGTTACACAATGCTATACAGTTATGCACACATGCCACACACACAGTTACACACACACCACACACAGTTACACATGCTACACACACGCCACACACAGTTACACATGCTACACACACGCCACACACAGTTACACACATACGTGCTACACACACGCCACACACAGTTACACACACGCCACACACAGTTACACACATACGTGCTACACACACGCCACACACAGTTATACACACGCCACACACAGTTACACACATACGTGCTACACACACGCCACACACAGTTACACACACATGCTACACGCACACACTACACACAGTTACACACATACGTGCTACACACATGCTACACACACGCCACACACAGTTACACACACGCCACACACAGTTACACACACATGCTACACGCACACACTACACATAGTTACATGCATGCTACACACACGCCACACACAGTTACACACATACGTGCTACACACACGCCACACACAGTTACACACACGCCACACACAGTTACACACATACGTGCTACACACACGCCACACACAGTTACACACACATGCTACACGCACACACTACACACAGTTACACACATACGTGCTACACACATGCTACACACACGCCACACACAGTTACACACACGCCACACACAGTTACACACACATGCTACACGCACACACTACACATAGTTACATGCATGCTACACACACGCTACACACAGTTACACAATGCTATACAGTTATGCACACATGCCACACACACAGTTACACACACACCACACACAGTTACACATGCTACACACACGCTACACACAGTTACACACATACATGCTACACACACGCCACACACAGTTACACACACATGCTACACGCACACACTACACACAGTTACACACATACATGCTACACACATGCTACACACACGCTACACACAGTTACACACATACGTGCTACACACGCTACACACAGTTACACACACATGCTACACGCACACACTACACACAGTTACACAATGCTATACAGTTATGCACACATGCCACACACACAGTTACACACACACCACACACAGTTACACATGCTACACACACGCCACACACAGTTACACATGCTACACACACGCCACACACAGTTACACACATACGTGCTACACACACGCCACACACAGTTACACACACGCCACACACAGTTACACACATACGTGCTACACACACGCCACACACAGTTACACACACGCCACACACAGTTACACACATACGTGCTACACACACGCCACACACAGTTACACACACATGCTACACGCACACACTACACACAGTTACACACATACGTGCTACACACACGCTACACACAGTTACACACATACGTGCTACACACGCTACACACAGTTACACACACATGCTACACGCACACACTACACACAGTTACACACATACATGCTACACACATGCTACACACACGCCACACACAGTTACACACACATGCTACACGCACACACTACACATAGTTACATGCATGCTACACACACGCTACACACAGTTACACAATGCTATACAGTTATGCACACATGCCACACACACAGTTACACACACACCACACACAGTTACACATGCTACACACACGCTACACACAGTTACACACATACGTGCTACACACACGCCACACACAGTTACACACACATGCTACACGCACACACTACACATAGTTACATGCATGCTACACACACGCTACACACAGTTACACACATACGTGCTACACACGCTACACACAGTTACACACACATGCTACACGCACACACTACACACAGTTACACACATACATGCTACACACATGCTACACACACGCCACACACAGTTACACACACGCCACACACAGTTACACACACATGCTACACGCACACACTACACATAGTTACATGCATGCTACACACACGCTACACACAGTTACACAATGCTATACAGTTATGCACACATGCCACACACACAGTTACACACACACCACACACAGTTACACATGCTACACACACGCTACACACAGTTACACACATACATGCTACACACACGCCACACACAGTTACACACACATGCTACACGCACACACTACACACAGTTACACACATACATGCTACACACATGCTACACACACGCTACACACAGTTACACACATACGTGCTACACACGCTACACACAGTTACACACACATGCTACACGCACACACTACACACAGTTACATGCATGCTACACACACGCTACACACAGTTACACAATGCTATACAGTTATGCACACACGCCACACACACAGTTACACACACACCACACACACAGTTACACACACATGCTACACACACACCCTTTTTCACCTAGGTCTGTATTTACTTCTCCATCTATCGATGTATATTGAAAAACACAAGTTCTCATTGATAACCTCTGATTCCAGTTCCCACACCGGGTTCGTTCTGAAGTTCTGCCTTTCCACAGGCATAACTTGCTCTTCCAACAGTGAGAAAGCTGGTTTCCATTATCTTTAATATGTTTACTTCTTTGGTCCACCTCTTTCCCCATACCAGCGCCCTCCTCACCCCACACACGTGCTGACCCCTTACTGGGCCCCTCTCTGCAGGCCAAACCTCTGGCTCTCCACAGGACAGCCCCACCCTCTGTTTTAGGCCTTGGTGGGGACACCTTCTCCCCGGAAGGGCTCTGGCGCTGGGGAGCCTCACTGGTTGGTTGCCCAGGACTGTGGGGTTCATGAGGTGTGGGACAGGACGATCCCAAGTATAATGGACTGGTTGGCCTCCCTGTGGCCCCAGAACTAGCTTCCTTTGTAGCACTGAGCATTATCTTTCGTTATCTTCAACGTTTCACTGCTGGACCAAGCAGTATTTACCAGTGTTATATCTCATACAAGATTTTGTGGTTTGTTTTTCTTGTAGATAATGATCACCACTCCTGCCGCAGGCACCGCCCTGGCCTCACTCCCCTTACTCAGTGTTCAATGCGCAGTTTTTGAGACTGTGCGTATCTGGATTTTTTTTATTCTACTACTTCCCGTGATCAATGTTTTGTCTGGGCATAGAGGGTATGCCCTGAAGTTGAATGTCAACTCCCTTAAAATCGGGAAGAGGCTTTCTCTGCTGTCTGTGAACATCCCACTGCTCCTAAGCAATGCGATCCTATTCTAGTTATTGTTTCATTTGTGACTTTTTCCCCTTTTGAAAGCTTTTAGGGTGTCTTTTTTATTCCTGGTGTTTTAAAATGTTATAGTGCTGGGCTCGGTTGGATGTGGGTCTTTTTTATTCCCTGTTATGGGCACTTAATGGGCCTTTTAATCTAAAAATATAATTTCCTTTAGTTCTGGGGAATTTTTTTTTATTATTATTTAACTTACGCTTTTCCTTCCCATTTTCTTAATTATTTCTTTCTGGAACTCCCAAATCGGGTGTCAGACCTCACTCAGCGTTTCCTCTGTCTCTCCTATCTCTTTGTCCTTTTGTTCTCTTTTCTAGTATATTTCTTTGACTCTATCTCCCAAGTCTTCTATTGAATTTTTCGTGTTGGTTTTACAATTTATTTCCAAGTTGGGGCAGATGGACACAACGGTACGAAACCTTCCCAAACAAGTCGTCCTGTCACTGTCTGGGCTGGGCCATATCTGCGCTGTCCACGTGTGTCTGTCCTTGTTCCTGCTCTAACCGCTGCCCACACCGTTGGTCGAGGGACCCTGAAGGAGCCTCCTGAGACACTGATTTGCTCACCCGGTGCAGGTTCCTCCCGCAGGCCAAGAAAGGTCCAGGAACAGCTGTGTTTGAGCACCCTGGCAGTCCTCAGACTGGTGCGGGGACCTCGCTTCGAACTCTGAGAGACAGATGCTGAACCTAGTTCTTCTGCTGCTCCTCCGGGAGCCATGTGACATGGATGTGAGTCTGTTTGCCTCCTGGGGCCTCACCTCCCCACGTCTGGGGGTGCAGCCTGGACCTCAGGGGTGTCAGAGGCTCTTTGGGTCTAGAGAGCGGAATCCTGGGTTGTGGTCCCCCAGGAGTCTACTGTGACCTGTGCTTGGTTTCGTGCGGGCCTTAAATTGTTTCTAAATTTTTATCCTAACCCTTTTCTTGCTGCCTTGTAAGGCTTTAATTTAAACCCAAGTAGCAGCAAGAAGGGGATAAATGGCGAATTGAGAGGACAAGTAGGAAAAAGGTGTTTTGTTTTTTTTGCTTTCGAATGGCAATATGTAAGTTTATACTCGACCCAGGGCCCAGCTTCTTTTCAGTTTCCTCTGCATGAGGTATGATGAAAGCTACGAAGGCCTGCCCTCTCCAGGGAAGTGGCAGCTGGAGCAGCCACGGTGTCCCAGGACGTGGCAGGCCCAGCCAACGCGCACGCACAGGCAGAACGGGGGGCTGTTGCTGCTGGCTTAGCTACCAGGTGGGATCGGCCCTGGCCATCGGCTCAGCTGCATGGATAGCTGCTGACACATCCTGACATAGCGCTGGCCAAGGTGGGAGGTGAGCTTGAGTCACGACGGTCACGACGCCTCCTGGCTGCACAGAGGCAGGTCGCCTTCCTTTGGCCTCGTTGAATGAATACAGCGCTGACTGCTCTGGGGAGTGGGAGGGTGAAGTAGACCCAGCAGCTCTCACTCTGACCTCCATGGCCTGTCTCATGTCGCTCGCATGACCCATTCTCCTGCTGTATCCCTGGACCCAGGAGCAAGGAGTGACACGTATCCAAGGTGGTCCAGCTTGGGGTTGAGGCGCAGTGGTCCAGAGGCTGGCCCAGGACACAGGCTCACAGAACCCCGTCTGGAGAACCAAGGGGGACTTGCTGGGACCTCCTGCCCTAAGCAAGAGTCCCTTGAGTGTCTCACTGACCATCCACATGGCACTGTTTAAAAACAGCTTTATTGGAATGTAATTTGCACATCACAGAATTCACCTATTAAAAGGATACAACTCAATGGTTTTAGCATATGTATAGGGTTGTGCATCTATCGTCACAGCTCAGTTTTAGGCTGTTTTGATCACCCCAGAAAGAAACCCCATGCCCATTCAGTCATTCTCCATTTTCTCCTCCACCAGTCCTAGGCAACCACGAGTCTACTTTCTATCTCTATGAATTTGCCTGTTCTGGACATTTCATAAACATGGAATTGCTCAGTACGTGGTGTTTTGTCCCTGGCCTCTTTCACTGAACACGATGTTTCTGAGATTCACCCACATCATTGCGAGTATAAGCAATTTCCTTCCTTCTTGTTGCCAAAGACGGTGCCACTGTATTTCGTATCACCCAGTCAGCAGTTGATGGACATTTGGGTTTCTCCACTTTTTGGCTAGTAGGAGTAAAGCTGCTATAAATACTTGTGTACTAGCCTTTATGTGGACATATGTTTTTATTTCTCTTGGGCAAATATCTAGAGTGGAATTCCTGAGTCATATAACTCTATATTTAACATTTTGAGTAACTGCCGTGCCATTTTCCAAGCGATTGTGCTATTTTACATTCCCATCAGCATTCTATGAGGGTTCTCGCCAACACTTGTTACTATCTGTTTATCTTTAAAATTACAGTCATTTTAGTGCAATGGTATCTGAGTGTGGTTTTGATTTGCATTTCCTGGATTACTAGCTGTTGGGCATCTCTTCTTGTGCTTATTGGCCATTTCCGTATTATCTTTGGAGAAATGTCTGTTCAAATCCTCTGCTCATTTTAAAATTGGGTTATTTATCCTATTATGAGTTATCAGAGTTCTTTATTCCAAATACAAGCTCTTTATCAGATACATGATTTGCAAATATTTTCTCCCAGTCTTTGGGTTGTCTTTTCACCTTATTGACAGTGTTATTTATTTATTTATTTATTTATTTAGTTAGTTAGTTAGTTAGTTTTTTTTTTTTTTGAGACAGAGTCTCGCTCTGTCGCCCGGGCCGGAGTGCAGTGGCCGGATCTCAGCTCACTGCAAGCTCTGCCTCCCGGGTTTACACCATTCTCCTGCCTCAGCCTCCTGAGTAGCTGGGACTACAGGCGCCCGCCACCTCGCCCGGCTAGTTTTTTGTATATTTTTAGTAGAGACGGGGTTTCACCGTGTTAGCCAGGATGGTCTCAATCTCCTGACCTCGTGATCTGCCCGTCTCGGCCTCCCAAAGTGCTGGGATTACAGGCTTGAGCCACTGCGCCTGGCCAGTTAGTTAGTTTTGAGACGGAGTCTCACTCTGTTACCCAGGCAGGAGTGCAGTGGCATAATCTTGGCTCACTGCAACCTCCGCCTCCCAGATTCAAGTGATTCTCCTGCCTCAGCCTCCCAAGTAGCTGGGACTACAGGTGCACGTCACCACACCCGGTTAATTTTGCATTTTCAGTAGAGATGGGGCTTTACCATGTTGGCCAGGCCGGTCTTGAATTCCTGACCTTAGGTGATCTGCCTGCTTCAGCCTCCCAAAGCATTTGGATTACAGGCGTGAGCCACCGAGCCTGGCCATCAGTGTTATTTTAACTACAAAAGTTTTGAACCTTGTTGAAGTCCAGTATATTACTTTTTTTCTTTAATGGCTTGTAGTTTTGTTGTCGTAGCTAAGAAACCATTGCTTAACCCAAAGTCAGAAGGATTTACCCCTGTGTTTTCTAAGAGTTTAGGTTCTTACATTAGGATATGTGATCCAGTGTGAGTTAATTTTTGAGAGGGTTCCAACTTCATTTTTTTTTTTGATATCTAGTTGTCCTAGTGCATTTGTTGAAAAGACTGTTTTTTTCCATTAAATTGTTTTTGTGCCATTGTCAAAAATCCATTGATCATCAGTAGAGGGGCTTATTTCTGGACTCTCAGTTCTGTCCCACTTATCTATACGCCCGTCCTCAGTAGAGGGGGTTATTTCTGGACTCTCAGTTCTGTCCCACTTATCTATATGCCCGTCCTCATGCTCATAGCACATTGCCTTGATTACTGCAGTTTTGTAGTAAGTCTGGAAATTGAGAAGTATGTCTTCCAACTTTTCTCTTTTTCAAAATTGTTTTGGCTAGTCTATATTTCTTGAATTGCCATATGAATTTTAGAATGAGTTTGTCAGTTTTTGCAAACAGAACAAAACAACACAGCTGGAGAGGTCAGAAATGGTCGGATTCTGGTGAGATTTAGAAAATAACTTTGGCAGGATTTGGGGCCAAGGATGACCCTCAAGGTTCTGGCTTAGGAGCTGATGACTGAAGAGGGGAAGAGGAAAACCCCGAGTCCCGTAAGAAGCAGATATTGTGGGCAGAGAGGAAGCAAAAAGGAGAGGGCGTCTGACATGGGGTGGCTGAGTGGCTGGGAGGCGCCGGTACAGGTGACCGACACGTTGCGGGTGAGTGTTTGCCACGGAAGGAGGGACGGACACGCACTGCGGTGATGCGTATGGGCCCTCACATGCCCTGTGAACATGAAGCCGCCTATTGTTTCAGTAGAGATGTGGGTGGAGGCCAACGGTGCTGGGGAGTGAGGAAGAGTCAGCAAGGTGTGTAGTTATGAAGCAGGAGGAGATGGAGAGGGGGCCGGGCTGGGACGTGCGGTCAAGAGAGACTGTTTTTAAACATGGATGCCTCAAGCCTGTTGAAGAGTTGGAAAGAGTGTTTCAGTATTCCAGAAGAATGGAGGGAAGAGTTGATCTTCCTGGGAACTTTAATTGACAGTGGGAAGGAGGTGGAATAAAGTCCAGAGGGACAAGCCGGCTCAGCAGAGAGGCAAGACCCCACCTCCTTTGCTGGAGCTGGAGGAGGGCTGAGGGGTGCATGGGAGAATGGAGGTGTGGGCTCCTCTCAAGCGACTACCCTTCGCCTCCTTGCATACTGAGGGGCGGGCAGTAACAGCTCCTGGCCCCAAAGGCAGCCCGAGTCACCGGAGATGCAAAACCGAGTGAAGACCAAAACATTTGGCTTTCCACACTTACCACCTGAACTCTCACTCGGCCTGCCTGTTGTTTTGTTCTTGTTTTCAGAGTGCGGAGGTTTTGCACAGGGGAAGGGGGTCGGGTTGCCAGGGCTGGAGTGGATCAGAGCTAACCGCCACAGGGATTCCCACCCAGAGGCCCAGGGGACACACCATGGGGGCAGTGGGTTCAGGCCAGATTCCAGGCCACCCAGCCAGCATGAAAGCAACCATGGTCACCCGTGTGGGGTCCCCCGTGGGGTTGTGCATGCCGGGAGGAAGTGTGCACTGGCAGTGGGTCAGTGGGCAGCTGGGGTGTTAGCTCTGGGTCAAGGGGGCTCTCCTTGCCATGACGACAGGAGGAAACCTTGGGGTAGGCCAGCAGCACTGCCTGGGAAGAACGCAGCAGAGTACTGGCTTTCAGTGGAAATGTCCGTTTGGGGCCTGGGTCAGGCTGGGCTCCAGTTTGCAGCGATGCTGAGTTGGAAAAAGAGGGCTTCGTTAGGAGAGGGACAGACAGGGGCTGCAGCTCAGCTCTGCACATCTCCCTGGCGTGTGTTGGAGTCTCCGGCCAATGAGGGGCGGTTCCCTCTCCTCTGGACCCATGTGCATCGGTCTCAGCTGAGCAGGCCCTGTTTGTTTACTGGGTTTTTCTGCCCACCGGAGCTCCACACAAGTGAGTCTGGGGCCACTGTGGGGACAGATATGGGGTGACCTTGAGCAGGCAGGACTCCAGGTGCAAAGATGTCGGGTCCCCAGAGAGGGGTCCCAGCCAGTGCTGCCCTCTGGGTGCCGTGCTCAGGATGTTGCGGTCTCTGAAGTTCCGTTTCCCATTTGCGTCGATGAGCAGGGATTCAGATTAACTCACGAGAAACTTAATAACCCAGGAGAACAGGCTCGTCTGGATGAAAACCTCCACTTCACTTCAGATTCCCGACAAGAAAGTCCACGGTGATGGCAGAAGTGCTGACGTCCTCTTGGGTTCACTTCCAGGCTCATCCATGTGTGTCTCTCCATCTCCAAATAATTCTTTCCCTCTCACTTTATGGGTGAAGAACTTAAGTCTCAGAGAGGGTAGGGACCTGCTGGTCAGGCCTGAGTTGGCAGCAGTGCCCTGTGTGAGCTCTGTGGACCCTTGTTCCTATTCCTACCACAGAGTGTCCATGGAGCAGCACAGCTCCCGGAAGGAAGGGGCGTCTCTATGGAACCCTCCACATTCCTGTGGCACGTTTTCCTTCAGCACGTGGCCCCAGATGTTGTTTTGGTGCATGGCGGCTTAATGTGCTGCCAGGGATGCCGATTGTGTAAGAGCCTGTAGACAGGAGAGCTTTGTCTGGGGTGGAGCCTACTGAGCCCATGGGGCAGGGCTTGGCCATACACAGGCCCCAGTGGGGGACAAGAGGGCCACAGGAGAAGAACTGGCATACCTTACTGGGCTTCTAGTAGTGATTGTCGTTTGCTGCCAAGGCATTTCCTGGAAAAGGGAGGCTAAACCGTGTCAAGGTTGAGCCGGGTCCTCGAGTCCTCATAAAGGAGGTTCTAAGCTTGGGGGTATGTACTTTGATTACTTGTGTGCTCTGTATCCCAGGGGTTTCACCAGGTGCCATCTGCTCTTTTGCCCAGAGAAGCTCGGCCGCTTTGCTGCCTCAGGGAGGCAGGAGGGGCTCTTTGGAGCAGCAGTTGATCCCCGGGATCCTAGGGCTTTGCCTAAGTAGATGTGGGGCCTCAGGGGTCAGGACTTCAGAGCCCAGGGCTGACTGACCTAGGGACAGGAGTGTAAGCATGTGGGCAATGAAGAATTCCGCCGGGCTTTATTTCTAGACTCCCATGGGTGTGTGTGGGTGGAGAAGCCCCAGTGAGCTGCTTATCTACAATCAAACAAAACTGGAGGTCCCTTTGCAGAGACTCTTGCAGTTCATATCCATGTGGCTTCTCTGAGAAGCAGGAGAGCCTCAGAGCGGAAGTCAGGGGAGTCGTACTGGGGAGAGGCAGCATCTCCTCTGGAACACACAGACCTTGTGTCCTTCCCTCCAGCTGTCAGCCAGACGGGCCCCAGTTGTCTTGCATATTTACATACGTAACAGTGACAAGAAATTCTGCTTGAGCCTTGCCAATCAGCCCAGTGAGCAGGTTTCTGCAGCATCTTGTCTCCTGGGACAGATACTTGGAAAGTGAGCCCTGTGCACTTCGGGGCCTTGTCTCTCAGCTTCTGTTGTCACCATAAAAAAAGAGACACGGAGAACCCTATGCCCCATCTTCAAAGTGTGAAGCACTCTCCCCGGCTGGCACGATTCTTGTTGGTTCACTTACGGAATCTTCCCATGTGTTTTTCCTCCCGATACCCCACATCCCTGTCACAGAGTTGAGAACTGGATTACCTGGTGGGCAGGCTGGGTCCCAGTTAGAGGCACCTCACACTGGCTCAGTGCAGATGACCAGTGGCAGATGGAACCCAGGGGGCCTAGAGGTCTTGGGTTATGGGGAAACTCCCGCAGCTCCCTCCTCACTAGTCCAGGCACCGGAGCATGCGGTGGGAGCCCTGTCATCTCAGCGACTGACTTACAGCTCAGTGAGGGGAGGCACAGAGTAGGTGCCGAATCTGAGTGGTTTTCCTTGACGGCCAAATCGGCTTTCCTCTGTGTTTCTGCTCCGGAAGGTAATCCGAAGCCCTTTACTGGGATGGAAGCATTTCCAGATAAGAAGAGGATGCTGTGGCCACAGCCACAGGGCTGCCTGGGGCCAGGAGTGGCCAGAATCCTAGAGAAAAATTGTTTGGGGATGCACCTCAAAAACACGAGGAAAAGAAAGAAAATGGGTGGGAACAGTGTGCCTTCGGCAGAATCCAAACTCACTTCCAAGGCGAAGCCAGAGCAGAATGCAAGAATATTCATTCCCTGTTTTTATTGTTGGTTACTTAATGACCTTCCTTTGAAATGCTGCAGTTATGTAGAAAGCAGGTTGTCATGGAAACGGGGAGTGACGTGCAGGGAATAGGTACACAATGCATTTCTTTGTCATGTCCAGCTGATGCACTCAGCCTCTGCTTAGACATGGGAATTTATTGAGGAATTAAATATTAACTGGAGGCATTGCCCTGGAGAGAGGCAGAAACACAGGGTGAGAAAAGATGCTGGAAACCAGGGCAAAGAGCATGCTGAGGCCCCTGGGATCCTGCGGGAGGCAAAGCTGATTGGAGACCATGGGTGGATCTCACTTTCTTCAATCAATGGGCTCCAGAGAAGTCGTGCAAAACAATCTTCTTTTTCAAATGCATATGTACTGTGCATTCTTTTGAGGGGAAGAAGGATCTGGTTGTAAGGCGAATAAATTACTCAGTAGTCAGCTCATTTTCAAGGTTGGTGAAATGCCAACTTTTCTCAAGGTGGGTTTCAGCTGCCTTGTCCCAGCAATCTTTGGTGGGCGTGGGTGTCAGTGGGAACCAACACCCACCCAGGGCATGTTCCATGAAACGGCACCAGAGCTGGGACAACGGTGCAGAGGACTGCAGGTGCTGGAAGACTCCAAGGAAGCTCCCGAGTCAGAGAGAAGTTGTCTCTTGTCCCTGAAACGGCCATGGAGCCATGACCTTGTCTGTTTTTCTGGTGGATTCCAGGAAATGGGGGTTGAATATATGATGTTTTAAAAAGTGCCCCAAGTTTCTCACTTTCTCCCCTTGAGCCAGCATGGCTGGCACCCACCAAGCCTTCCTTTTCTGACCTTGTGCCTTTTCAAACCCTCAGAAAATGAGTTCCGCGGTGAGCTGCTGAATCAGAGGTGGACACACGGAGGCAAGGCCAGCAGCTGCAGGACCTCAAGACACCTTCTTGGCAGACACTGCAAGGTGAGGCGTGAGAGGGCAGCCCCTGTCCTGGGGCCCCGCCCCGTGGCTGCCTGCAGGAAGCCTCTCTTTGGCTGCAGGCATGAAGCGTGGAGGCGACTTCGGGTCTGATCCTCACCAGAGTCCAGGTTAGGCGAAGGGTAAATGGGGACTAGGATCAGCAATGCTCTGGTCACTTTAGAATTAAGGGAAGAAAAACGACTCTGAGTAGATCAAAACTAAAATGTGACCCCAGGTCAGGCGCTGTGACTCACACCTGTAATCCCAGCACTTTGGGAGGCTGAGGCAGGTGAATCACTTGAGGTCAAGAGTTCCAGACCAGCCTGGCCAACACGGTGAAACCCCGTCTTTACTAAAAATACAAAAATTAGCTGGGCTGTAGTTCCAGCTACTCGGGAGGCTGAGGCAGGAGAATCGCTTGAACCTGAGAGACAGAGGTTGCAGTGACCCAAGATTGTGCCACTGCACTCCAGCCTGGGTGACAGAGCAAGACTCCATCTCAAAAAACAAGCAAGCAAGCAAGCAAGCAAGCAAAAACCACCAAAATGAAAACGTGACCCGAGTCTCACTTCCCTGCTTTGAGGTATGATCACATCTGGGCTCTGTGTTGTGCCTGAGCAACTGTTCCCTATTCACCCTGCTTTTACCTGGGCAGGCTGAGAATCCCTACAGGATCTGACAGCAGAGATTGCTGGCAGGAACTTATGAAGTCTGTTGGCCTTGTTTTATTTCGATCTTCCTAAAGGGAGGCAGATGGTGCAGGCCCTTCTTGTACCTTCCCAGGATATAAGATCTCCCCTCGGGGACACTCCCAAACTGTGATATCACATGTGCTTACAGCCACTGTTCTCCACCACCAACCCTCTAATTCTAGAACTTCCCACCAATACTGTCTGGGTGCAGCCAGGTCCCAGGGTCAGGTGACCCTCACAGCTGGAAGTAGAGGCTGACAACAGGCTTAGGGTGAAGCCTTCCCAGATACCAGTTTCTGACCTCTCTTTTTTCGCATGTAGATGCTTTCCAGCAAGGATCCAGCTGTGACTCAGGGCACGGCTCAAGGACGGTGATGGTGCAGGGTGTAGGCAAGGAGGGCTATGCAGTTGCGGTGGGAACTTCATTTGGGGGTGCTTTTTTTGTATTTTACTCTCAAAGCCCAACCTTTTTCTTTTGAATCTGGTGACGAGAATGTACATTTTAATGGGTCTGTTATAGATGCCTCGTTAAGCGCCTCTGCTCATGTTTTGGCTCCCACAGGATTATCAGTGCTCTGCTGATCCACACTGGAGCCTGAGGCACAAGGAGGAGTCAGTAATATTGATCCTGTCTTGATTTAAAGTTTTGGTATCTTGTTTATCATGGTTTTTTGCATCATGTTGATGTTTCTAAATATTGAATTAAAATATTATTTATCTTGGTCATTCAGTTTTTGGCCTCATTCCCCTTGCCCCACCCCAAACCCCGAGGATTCACATAGAGCTGTCCTGGCCTGAGATCATGTGAGCATGAGAGTTACTTGATTTGAGGCCAGGGGCTCTGCGTGCAGTGTTATCTGCAAATGTCTGGTGCCATGCCAGGGGCGGGTAAGAAGATTTTTGTCTCCCCCTGGCCCAGGCATGACAAACTCAGAGAGTTTGGCACCTACATGGACAACCCACGGCTGTTCAAAGTGCTGCTTCTGTGAACAAAGCCAGGGGCCCGTGCCCAGATTCTTGTGGCGTCACCAGCTCTTTCATCTCTCTGTTTGAGGGTCATTTCCTTATTTCCCTTCATTTCTTGCAGATAGGGCCTGAGTTACTGCTCTGAATAGAGAAGCTAAGATGTAAAGTGTGCCAGAGAAGGTGAGAGGATGAGAAAGGGTCGACTGCCTAGATAGAGGACTGTGGGGCAGGTGCAGGTGGAATCTCCTGACTAAGGAGGCTGAAGAGGGTGACAGTACAGGGATGAGCTGTGGTCACAGTGCGAGAATGTCACACAGCCACAGCAGCATCAGGGTCAGCCTTCCAGAGGGTGGCTTAGGACAGGAGACGGGTGAGGTGAGGAGCCAGCATGGGAGGGCAGTGAACACACAAACCCTGTGCAGGGGACTGTGACAGCCTGCGGCATGCCTCTGAGTTCAGCACCAGGCATGTGGACAGCTCAGGACCGGTTGGAAGGGGCTGCCAGAAAAGTCAGGTGGTGGTGTGTCAGTGGGGTGTGCAGGCACTGATGGTAGCTCCTCAACCCCCTTCTTGCAAATTATTCAGTGGATGACTGTAGAGATACGGAATCAAGGAAAAGATCAGTTGCATAGCCATTCAGCCAACCCTTCTTCCCGCCACCCAGGGCAGGGGGGTGCCTCAGGCAAGGACTACTGGATAGAGGCTCCTGCAAGGGAAGGAACTGCCAGTGGGTATGGCCCTTCTGGCTTGCCTCACTTGATGTTGTTGGATTCTACCCTGGGTGGGTATAAATTCCACTTATGCTGGAGTTTTTAACAGATGGATGCAGATATGGCTGCTTCATCAGGGTATCCATTATGTAGCTCTAATTTTTGATTTGGGAGTGAAGTGAGCCAGTATCCCATGCTTAGAGCTGTCAAGAGAACCCCTTCTCAGACATGTGTTAAATAATGCCCCATGGAGGTGTCCTTTCTATATTCCAAGGAGGAGGCTGGTCTATTCTGCTGAATTTGTCAGGAGAATTTCAGAATTTCAGACATGCAACAGGAGTCACCCAATGTGGGGATAGAACAATTTCTGCAAGGAACCAGGGGTACTGTGACGGCTGCCAGTGGGGTGCAGGGGTGGCGGCATATGGTTTAGCCTCAGAGATCTAGAGAGTGGAAAGCAGGACGTGTGCCCAGCTCACCGACTTTCTATACCTGTTCTGTGGGCTGAGCTGGCGGGCAGGTCCATGCTCCAAAGAAAGGGAAGGGAAGGGCTGTGGACACAGCAGGTGATCCTTGTGGGATACTCGGGAGGGGAGCAAGACAATGCTTGAATGCTGCTCTTAGATTGTTGAGTGGGAACGTGGTCTTCCACGATGCTCTCTGCCCTAATGGCTTCACAGCAGTGACAGGGAAGTTGATGCTGCCCTCAGTACCTAAGTGAGAGAAGAAAACAGGCCAGACTATGGCTCTGTCTTTCTCCCCTCCCCTCACTGCAGAGAAGTGAGACTGAATGTGTGTGAGGCACTGTTGGAGCCAGGCAGGGTGGGTGATAGCCAGTTTCTGGCCACCTCCTCACCCCGAAGTCTTCATTGGCCCCTTCCTCCCGGGAAGGGGCTGCCTATGGTCCCCTGGGACTCAGCAGATGGGTCTCCGGGAGGAAAACCATTATGCAAGAGGCCCAACCGTCCCACCGAGACACTATAACCTTTGTAATTTTATGGATTTTTAAAGAATAGTTGTCAGTCCATCCTAATTCTCCAGATTTTCTGGCTGTCAGAACACATTTTAAAGAAAATGAAACACTGTCGTGTCTCCTCCTCTGGTCCAGGGCTGGGTGAATGGCCCCTGTGGTGTCAGAACGCCCGGAACCCCCCAGCTCAGGGTTCCCACATATGGCCTGTGTGCAGCCCTCTGACCACGGCTCTCCAGGAGTTCAGAGATGTTTCTGACTGTCCCCATTTATTCATTCATCCACCTGTCCATCCACCCATCCTTAAATGACATGCACTAAGCAGCTCTCTGGAGGAGAGACGATGAGCTTACAACCATGAATGAACGAGCTCATTTCAGATTGAGATGAGGACTGTGAGGGAAACAAACAGGCACAGGGTGGAGACTGAGAGGAGGTGGGAAGAGGCAGGGTGTTGGCCACCCAAGAAAGCTCCCGGCTCTACCTCTGGAGTGCCTCCTACCCCAAATGTCTGCAGGTCACTGATCCATTCACCCTCCCCATCCCTACCTGGCTCTCAAGCCTTAGCAGAGCTCCCTGTTTCTTGAGCTGTCCCCAAGCACTCCCTGCCACCCTGGAGTGATGTACAAACCTTGGGATGCCAGGCTGGTGCCCCTCAGGGCCAGGACACCCTCCTGCTGGGGCCAGGCTTCAGCCAGGATTCTGTCCTTTGACCGGCCCTGGGCCATTGGTGCAGAAGGGATGTGATGGGGTTGAGGGAGGGAGCTGTTCAGCTCTCAGGGCCTGGCCTGGGGAGAAGCATGGAAGAGGAATAAAAGAGGCAGAGAGAGACAGAGAGAGAGTGAATGAGTGAGCGAGGAGAAATGGGTGTCCCTGAGCTGGGGCCCGGAATGGAGCAGGGAGACACAGCCTCTGGGGCAAATGTGGAATTTGGCACGAAGCCTGTTGGGCTTCATGGAAAATATCCAACCCTGACATCTTTGGAAGCTGAGTCCACCACTTCCCCTTAGAGGTTAGACATGAGTGGTTTGTTACTGGCTATGTTTCTGGGTTCTTTTCATTTTTTATTTTTTTTGAGACGGAGTCTTGCTCTGTCACCCAGGCTGGAGTGCAGTGGTGCGACCTCGGCTTACCTCAGCCTTTGCCTCATGGGTTCAGGCAATTCTCCTGCCTCAGCCTCCCAGGTAGCTGGGATTACAGGTGGCTGCCACCATACCTGGCTAATTTTTGTATTTTTAGTACAGTCAGGTTTCACCATGCCTGCCTCAGCCTCCCGAAGTGCTGGGATTACAGGCGTGAGCCACCTAAGAGTCCAGATTCCTCTGCAGGTTTTAAGACTGCTAACTGCATTTGCTTGTTTTGGTTTCTGAGTTTGCAAACACCCAACTCAGGGCACTCTGTTTGAGCAAGGCCAGCATGCAGATGAGTCTGGAAAAGGGGCTGGTCTTTGTAGCACGTCACGGTGAGAACTATGTGTGTGTGTATATATATATACTGTTTTTTTTCTTTTTTTGAGACGGAGCCTCACTCTGTCGCCCAGGCTGGAGTGCAGTGGTGCAATCTTGGCTCACTGCAACCTCCGCCTCCGAGGTTCAAGTGATCCTTCTGCCTCAGCCTCCTGAGTAGGTGAGACTACGGGCATGTGCCACCACACCCAACTAATTTTTGTATTTTTAGTAGACACGGGGTTTCACCCTGTTGTCCAGGCTGGTCATGAACTCCTGACCTCAAGTGATCCGCCTGCCTCGGCCTCCCAAAGTGCTGGGATTACAGGCGTGAGCCACCACGCCTGGCCAGAACTATGTCTATTTTCAAAAGAGCTTACATGATTAATCCTGACTTAACTAAAAAGAAATATAAAACAGAACAAAGCAAAAACACACTTTTGAGGAGACGGCTTTTATATGGCACTAAGAAAGCAAGTTAAATGGGTGGACAAGGAGACAGTTCTCTCGGGTTAATTTGGCAGTATACAACGTATTTGCATTTATGAATTATTCTCCTCCCCATAGTTTTCATGGTTTTCCTACTGAAGGCAGAACTATTGAAATATTAATTACAGCCTAAGACATGCTCGCAGTGGCAGAATGACGTTGGCATTGGAGAAACAGAGCAGACGTTCTTGAGGGAGGTTGCCAGCCCAGCAGTGCGAGTGGGTAACGGGGTCATTCTGTCTCAACAAAGGGACCTTTTCGCCCTCAAGGGGAGGGGGCACTGGGCTATTGGTGGGTCGCACAAAAAAAGGGACCTGGTTGGTTTGTGTTTGGAACAAGTGAAGTGTGTTTTAAAAATCAATGAAAAATTGAGAAGTGTTTAATTTTCTTTGCATCATTGAGCTGCCCTTTGGGGCCCAGCTGCCACTGTGTGGTGGGGGCAGAAGGTCTGGGGGGCTGCCGCCCAGTGATCGCCAAGGTGAGCGTGGGTGGTGCTGGGCACAGGGCCACCCCAGCACCCGCTCTCCATCTACCACGTCAGGGTGCTGATCTTGTTGCAGGAGGAGAGCAGAGAATCCACCTCTGAAGTGCTTTGAGTTCTTTCGAAAAGAAAAATAATGTAAATCAGGCAGTGCTGGTTTTGTCATGGCCTAGCCCAGATGCTTTCGTGTCAGCCGGCACTGCTGATTTCAAACAGCTCAGAAACCAGTGTCCCAAGTCACCCAGCTCTTACGGATTCATTCTCATATTAAAGAGCCTGGTTTTTTTTTTCCTTTGGTAGGTCAGTTTTTTCCCTTTAAAAATCAAAGCTACATGCACCTAAGAGAACTTCTCGCTTACTGACCAGTCGATGCAGATAAATTGCAAATGGTAAGGTGCTCGGCAGAAGGAGAGGCAGAGCTGTCAGCTTCATCAATGGGAGCTCACAGTTTTCAAGCAGCACCCATTACACATCCCTGCAGTCTCTCTATTCTCTGCTCTTTGAATAATTTATCTGCAGGAAATCCAAATTGCCAAGGCACGCTTTAACCTAGCAGAATGCTTGCCAATATCCTTGGGAAAACTGGCAAAAAAAAAAAAAAAAAAAAAAGCTGTAGATTGCATTTCAGCTGAGTGCAGGCACCGCGCATTCAGACACATCAGCTCCATTGTGCGTCCCGCGTCGGAGGCATCGCGCACGGGCTCCGCGCAGACGACATTTGAAGGCTCATAAATGTGATGAAGTCCTGTGACACCTGCTCCTCTCTTCACTTCCACCGTGAGCCGTTGGTCCATGGGGAACCTCCGCTTTACAAATAGAAATTGTAGTAACCGTCTTCTGTTCTATTGGAAGGCGGAAATAAACGCACGGCCGCCAGCACTGTGCTCCACAGCCGGAGTCCACAGGTTGCATAAATTACCCAGGTTTTGATTTTTCTTCCTTAACAAATCACATACATCATTGTATGTTAGTGCTGCTGCATGGGGGAGGTTCAGTTTGCAAATTTCATCTTACTAATTGGGGGAATTCCTTTTTCTTTCTTCCCAGGTGGTGCTGTAGACATTTGTCTCTTGCTGGCTTTCAGAAACTAAAGCCCCGTTTAAGATGTGGGGGCTTCTGAGCCCCCCTCCTGCTGCCTCCCTTCCTTTCTTCTGCTATTTCTTTCCACTCCCCTGCTTTCCCTTTGACTGCCTCACGCATAGAGCCCTGGCAGCTCTGGTATCTGTGGCCTGGGACAGGAGCTGTGGATTTGCTGCCTCCCCTTCCTGACCACAGGTGATGGTGGTGGAGCCCAGCTCTCTCCTCTTGGGCCTCCTGGGATGGAGCATCCCCTGTCCAGCTAGAGGTGCCTCCCTGGCCTGGCGCGGCTCCCTGGGAAGGACGTTTTGCATAGCATGGAGTGGGTGGGATTTACCTGCCTGCCCAGATTTGTCATGGGTGACACAGGACGAGGATTCTGTGTGTGACCCTCGCCCCCCTCGTTCCCCCGGCATGTCCTTTCTGTGATTGTCACCCTCCTGGGGGCTCCCCCATGACTCCCTCGCAGGACAATGCTGTGGGCAGCGTCCCCATGGAGGCTGGTCAGATTCAGGGATCACAGGTGGGGAGGGACACCGATGGGCTCAGGCAAGGCAGCCAGGCCCTTGAGGCCCAGAGAACATATGGGCTGGGGCCGTTCCAGGTTGCCTGTTTCTCACGGAACGACCCGGGTGCGTGAGGGGCATTAAAGCCTTCTGCCGTAGTGGGAAGAAAAGGCCCATGGGAAGCTGTGCTCTGGGGACACGTTGGGGTCAGAAGCCATTGGATGACCCGGCACTGCTGCTGGTGGCCGTGTCTGTGGTGAGCAACCTGCCCTGATGCCTTGGCACCTGCCTGGCCAGGTGAGCAGTGGGTGCTGCTCTGTGTCGGGCCGGGAGACCCTCATGGATAAAACACGGACACTCACCAGGCTTCAGTGGAGCAGGGCCCATGTCTCAGTACTTGGTGGCAGGTGCAAATCTGGGGGCAGTGGGAGGGCATGGTGCGCTGTACCCTCCTTGCCAAGGGCGGCGACATACTGATGGGACACTTCCAAGTCTTGTAGAAGGTCCTTTCTCCACACCCTCCCACCTGCTGCTCCTGGCCCCAGGCCTTTCCTGTCTTGTGAGCCCATCCTTGTTGTTCTGTGCCCAAAATCACCTTTGCTGTCAAAGCTTGAGCCAGAAAATGGACAGACCATTCCTGAATGTTCTATACTCCAGAGGCACTGGCTGGGTTTTCTTGTTAACCTCATGGCTTTTTGCTTGCAGATGAGCTTAGAAAATGAAGACAAGCGAGCTCGCACCCGATCCAAGGCCCTGCGAGGTGAGTGCTGCCCTTACGTCCTCCAGGGCCGTAAATGCCACTTTCCTCCACGGTCTTCCTTGGGAGCACAAAGCCGTAACCACACGTGTGCAGAGACGCCTGGGGACCTCAGGCCTCTTCAGCCTCGTTCATCCTCAGGGCTGCTGCGCTTTGAAGCTGGCATCTCAGAGGGCTGCTGAGGGGCCTTTGGCCCAGATGAACCTGCCTTGAGGGCAGAAATGTAGAGGCAGACTCAGCTCCATGAAGTCGGAGTAGCAAGGCTCCGTTATGAGGCCATTGTTTGGAAATGAGAGGCCACCAGCCTTCCACCAGCAGGCCCCTTCCTTCCCAGGAGATCAGTCTTGGTGCTGATGGGGAATAGGAGGTTGTTGGGTTGAACTGGAAGTGCAGTGGGAGGAGAGGGGGCCAAGGCCTTGCTCACTCTGCTAGGATCTGAGCCCCAGCCGCTGGCCAGACTTACCTCCCTGATCCGTGCAGGAGCTTCCTCTTGTGCCCAAGCATCTCAGGTGTTCCTGCCCTGGTCAGAGCCCCGTGCACCTTTGCAGCCACCACTGAAGGACCAGCCACTTGGTCCAGTTCTCTTCTCTGTCCAGCTTGATCTGGTGGTTTGTGTTTCTTGCCAAAAGCTGACTTCTATCTGCAATTAGAGAAAGAGATACCATCCCTGGCCCTGAGGTCCCAGAGAGCCTGTGTGAGGTGGAGCATCTGTCCCACTCTGCAAAACTGCTCAGGGGAGCTTCTGGGGCGAGCACCGGGCTGGAGGGAGCAGCTCACTCTGTTGACCTTGGAGGACTCTCTGGGAGGTCAGGAAAGGGTGAGGGCCCTGGGGAAACTGCTCAGGTCTCACTGAGATTGCCTCCACTTGTCCTTGGCAAACCTCTCGGCTGTTTAACTTAGTTTATGCTGTTAGGGCAATGAGTCTTTAAAATCACAATTCTCACATGTTTTCCCTGTTTCTCTCTTTTTCCCAGGACCCCCAGAGACCACAGCTGCAGACCTCAGGTAAGGAAGTCTTCCTGTTAGCACCAAGCATCGTCTATGTGCCTGTGACCCTGGAGATATCCTAAATGTCCCAAACGGGGTCTTCTTGGATTGACCAAACACCCCGGTGAGCCCCTGCTTTCCCTAAGGAGACTGCCTTTCTCCTGGCCACGTGTCCAGCTATCTTGGCCCCATCTCTGTCCGTTCTCACCTCTGTCCTGCCCCCATCATGTGGTGTCCCAGCATCATGGCGAGGACACGGATGTGCTCACACCTGGTCACCGAGAGGACCTGGACTGTTGCTGGGTCCCCCAACCAAAAACGAGCCGCTCTCTTAGCGGACTCTCACAAGAGCTTCTGTGTCAGATGGTTGGAGGCCCAGCTTGCGAATGAGATGAGAGAAGGGGATCTTCTACGTCCCGAGTCTTCCATTGGCTCGGGATGCAAACAGCAGTTCTGTGTGCTGATGACCTGGCTGGCTGAGCTCTGTGACCGTTTTCTTCCTGCTTCTTAGGGATACAGATTCCCAGGGCAGGGAGCATCTTATTGTCCAGCAAACCATTGAAGAGTGGATGCCAATCAGGAAAACGAGAGGACTGCAGAGTTCACTTTGTAAACCTTTTGCAGAGGTGGGACGGGAAGACAGTGTCCCTCCTCTGCTTGAGGCCCCATAACGTGGAGATGAACGGGGCAGGGCTACGGGAGGGAGTTGGGGTGCTGCAAGCCCCAGGCTCTGCGCCAGTCGCACATCACAGTCTTGATCTCTGGGAAGGTGATGGAAGCACTGCCTTGTGATGTTATTGTCCTGTTTGTGAAGTGGGGAAACGGAGACTCGGGGGTTAACCCTCCTCTAAGGCGCTGAATCACACGCGCTAACTGCTGGAAGGCCCACCCTGGGTAACAGGTGGGAGGGGTGGGGTGGAACCTCAGCCAAACCAGATCATGTGCCAGCACTTCCAGTCAGGTGTCCTCAGCAACCCACCGGGTGCTCCCCAGAACACAGTCCCCCGAAGCACAGGGGCCGGCTCCCTGGAAGGGAGACACTGTCTGCTTGGCCAGCCTGCTGAGGAAGCAGTGATTGCAATGGCAAGATGCTCAGAGGGGCCCTGAGAAAAGGGAAGAGGAGGTGCCACGTGGCAGTCACCCGGGGACACGGTGGAGACAAAGATGGAGGATAGTCCCAGGTGAGGGCACAGGAGTAGAGGAAACTCCAGGCTTTTGAGGAACAGATGGAGTGTGGAGGAAGTTGAAAAGGCAAATACAAGTGGCTGGGTGCTCTCTTGTAGATTTGAAATAGCGGAAGAAAAAATGACTGTCGAATAGATTTGTTTGTTTTGAAACGTTCTGAGAGGACCTGTCCAGCCTAAGTGAGGGGTTCTGTGAGCATTTGGATTTTGACACCCTCGTAACCAGCCTTGAGGTCTAACCTACATGCTTGGTAAGAGTAAGACCCTTGATCTTTTTAATGGAGAGACTCGGGGAAAACATGTTGACGTCTCGTGTTCCAACAGCAATTTCTTCACCAATTCTTCATTGCTGACAAGTGATGCTTAAAGTAAAATCAAACAAAGATTATGTTCCAAGGAATCGAATACACTCTGCACAGAAGGTACCATGCATTCCTGTGTTCTCAAACATCTGTTGGCCACACGCTCCACGTGGGCATGCCTGTGGCTCGTGCTGGCTGACTGTGTGCCCCAGCCATAGCGGGAGCATTTACACCACAGAAATGGGCTGATGATGTCTCCCCCTCCCAAAGACCTGTTTACCAGCACACCCTGGGCTCTGACTGGACGAGCAGATGAGACCTCTGTTCTGGTGGGGCCCACACTGTGGGTGGCAGAACAGGAAGCATGACCCACAGAGAACACGCACTGTTGTGGTCTGTGAGAGGAGCACCACGTCCTGTGTGCAGACCGTGGCACTGGATGAGCTCACGGACACAGAGTCACCTGTGGGGAACCCCTGCGTGCAGGACTTTCTCTGTGGATGAGGGACTTAGCACCCCATTGACTCAGAACTTCACGGCCTGCAGTGCCCCTAACCCCAGCTCTTCTCCCCACCAGCTCAGGCGGAGCTCCCGGGAAGACACTCCGTTGGCTGTTTACCAGGTGAACTGAGGAGAGGTTGGACTTGGCTCGAGTTGGACCCTGAGCTGCTGTTTCCGACCTTGGAGCCCACTGGGAGTTTCTGAGTGCCTGAGCGAAGAGGCAGTTTGATGACTTTTCCTCTCACCCAGTGGAAGAACAGATGACATTTCAGCTTGCATTTTTGCCTGGGTCCATCTGTTGTCACATGGCCTCAGACTGGCTCTGCTGGAGGCGAAGACTAGGGAAGGTGAGGGTTGGGGTTAGCATCTTTGAGACAGCAAGTCGCCAGCAACCCCGAGTTCAGGATCATCTCCACGTTCAGAGAGAGAACACATCTGTAGCTCACCCTTCCTCTTCTGGAGCCACTGGCCAACTCCCACCCAGATGACAGGAGGGAGTGGGGGATCTTCTACCTGCCCCAGGGGAGGGAGGGAAGGCAGGGAAGGCAGTGTCTTCAAAGGCTGTAGCTGAAGCACGGGGCTCCAGGCTGGGATTCGGCTCCTCTCCCGACTTGTCTTCTTTGAGGCCTACTTTTCAAGTTTCGGTC
Organism: Chlorocebus sabaeus; assembly: GCF_047675955.1. Classification (NCBI taxonomy): domain Eukaryota; kingdom Metazoa; phylum Chordata; class Mammalia; order Primates; family Cercopithecidae; genus Chlorocebus; species Chlorocebus sabaeus. The sequence goes on from NW_027327817.1 coordinate 72,863, forward strand.
CCTCAGAGCTCTCATGCAGGGTGCCAGCTGAGGGGTGACTGTGAGCCACACCCTCTTCCCAGCCTCACGTGCGTCCTTTCCTCGCATCTCTGACACCAGCCCTAGTCAGAGCTGAGGAGTCAAGGCTGGGGAATTCCCTCCTCCCGGAGAAAAGAGGCTCAGGAGTCCTGGAGCCCTGGCCGTCTTCCTCTCCCTACAGCTCTGGCCCTGAGCACCCAGAGGACATCAGTAAATAAGAGCTGGGTGTGCTTGCAGGTGAACTGCAGGGCTGGCATCTGCTGGCATGGCACCCTTGGAGGCCCTGGCTGGGTCTCTTGTCCCCTCGGCTGTGGGGTGGGGAACAGGCATCTAAGGGGTTTCCAGCTTCCTGCCCCGGAGTGGCCTTGTCGGCTCCACGCACTTGGCTCACAGCCCTGTCTCACAGCCTCTGAGCTGGGGCGGGAAGGTGCGGGCCCACCTTTCTGGGGACCGGGACTCTTCGGAGCTGAGGGTGATGTGTTCGGGGCAGTTCGGTCCCCACAGCAGCTGTCACCTAATTACCTGATTAGCTCAGTGATTTCATCGACTGACTGGGACCTTAGCTTCGAGTCCCCAGTAACAAGGAGCTTTTTGTGAAAAGTCTCGAAGCTAGTTCTCCGAAGAGTGAAAGCAAGTGTGGGCCTGGATTTTAGAAGAGACTAGAGGCAGGGAGAGGTGGATGGCGGCAGCAGCAGCAACTCCCTCAGTTTGGAAAGGGAACCCGCAGTAAGTGTGGCGTGCCCTCCCTCTCTCCCTCTTCCTCCCTCTTCCCCTCCTTTCCCGCCTGGGTTCCTTCTTCCCTCCTCCCTCCTTCCTTCCCTCCCTTTCTGTCTTCTTTTTAACACACTGAAAGCACCACCCTGGAAGGCTGCAGAGAACGTCCCATGAGCACTCCCCCACCCCATGGCTGCTGTTGAGTTGGGTGATACGGTGAGGTCTGGATTCTACTGACAGTTCTCCCTGAGGTGGTCAGGGAGGGTGGCCTGCAAGGCCATTGGGCCCCACAGTTGTCTGCAGTCAGGCCTGTGGTCAGTCGAATTAGAAACGATCAGAGGTGTCTGGATAGAGGCTGGGGATGGTGTTCTTTTCTCTGGGTCCCAGGTGTGGGGGTGTCAGCCCTTTCCTTCTTCCCTGGGTCCCAGGTGTGGGGGTGTCAGCCCTTTCCTTCTTCCCTGGGTCCCAGGTGTGGGGGTGTCAGCCCTTTCCTTCCTCCCTTCACAGGCTCTGGAAGATGTGCTTGGGTTTTGGAAAGAGCTCAGACTCACAATGTCAATCCTGTTAAAAACAAGGTCTTCCGATGCAAAAATCCTCAATGAAATACTGGCAAACCGAATCCAGCAGCACATCAAAAAGCTTATCCACCATGATCAAGTGGGCTTCATCTCTGGGATGCAAGGCTGGTTCAATATACACAAATCAATAAACGTAATCCAGCATATAAACAGAACCAAAGACAAAAACCACATGATTATCTCAATAGATGCAGAAAAGGCCTTTGACAAAATTCAACAGCCCTTCATGCTAAAAACTCTCAATAAATTCGGTATTGATGGAACGTATCTCAAAATAATGAGAGCTATTTATGACAAACCCACAGCCAATATCATACTGAATGGGCAAAAACTGGAAAAATTCCCTTTGAAAAGTGGCACAAGACAGGGATGCCCTCTCTCACCACTCCTATTCAACATAGTGTTGGAAGTTCTGGCTAGGGCAATCAGGCAAGAGAAAGAAATAAAGAGTATTCAGTTAGGAGAAGAAGAAGTCAAATTTTCCCTGTTTGCAGAGGATATGATTATATATTTAGAAAACCCCATCATCTCAGCCCAAAATCTCCTTAAGCTGATGAGCAACTTCAGCAAAGTCTCAGGATACAAAATCAATGTGCAAAAATCACAAGCAATCTTATACACCAGTAAGAGACAAACAGAGAGCCAAATTATGAATGAACTTCCATTCACAATTGCTTCAAAGAGAATAAAATACCTAGGAATCTAACTTACAAGGGATGTAAGGACCTCTTCGAGGAGAACTACAAACCATTGCTCAGTGAAATAAAAGAGGACACAAACAAATGGAAAAACATACCATGCTCATGGATAGGAAGAATTAATATCGTGAAAATGGCCATACTGCCCAAGGTAATTTATAGATTCAATGCCATCCCCATCAAACTACCAAGTGCTTTCTTCACAGAATTGGAAAAAACTGCTTTAAAGTTCATATGGAACCAAAAAAGAGCCTGCATTGCCAAGACAATCCTAAGTCAAAAGAAGAAAGCTGGAGGCATCACACTACCTGACTTCAAACTATACTACAAGGCTACAGTAACCAAAACAGCATGGTACTGGTACCAAAACAGAGATATAGACCAATGGAACAGAACAGAGCCCTCAGAAATAATACCACACATCTACAGCCATCTGATCTTTGACAAACGTGACAAAAACAAGAAATGGGGAAAGGATTCCCTATTTAATAAATAGTGCTGGGAAAATTGGCTAGCCATAAGCAGAAAGCTGAAACTGGATCCTTTCCTTACTCCTTATGCAAAAATTAATTCAAGGTGGATTAGAGACTTAAATGTTAGACCTAATACCATAAAAACCCTAGAAGAAAACCTAGGCAATATCATTCAGGACATAGGCATGGGCAAGGACTTCATGTTTAAAACACCAAAAGCAACGGCAACAAAAGCCAAAATTGACAAATGGGATCTAATTAAACTAAAGAGCTTCTGCACAGCAAAAGAAACTACCATCAGAGTGAACAGGCAACCTACAGAATGGGAGAAAATTTTTGCAATCTACTCATCTGACAAAAGGCTAATATCCGGAACCTATAAAGAACTCAATCAAATTTACAAGAAAAAAACAACTCCATCAAAAAGTGGGCAAAGGATATGAACAGACATTTCTCAAAAGAAGACATGCATACAGCCAACAGACACATGAAAAAATGCTCATCATCACTGGCCATCAGAGAAATGCAAATCAAAACCACAATGAGATACCATCTCACACCAGTTAGAATGGCGATCATTAAAAAGTCAGGAAACAACAGGTGCTGGAGAGGATGTGGAGAAATAGGAACACTTTTACACTGTTGGTGGGATTGTAAACTAGTTCAACCATTGTGGAAAACGGTGTGGTGATTCCTCAAGGATCTAGAACTAGAAATACCATATGACCCAGCCATCCCATTACTGGGTATATACCCAAAGGATTATAAATTATGCTGCTATAAAGACACATGCACACGTATGTTTATTGTGGCACTATTCACAATAGCAAAGACTTGGAATCAACCCAAATGTCCATCAGTGACAGACTGGATTAAGAAAATGTGGCACATATACACCATGGAATACTATGCAGCCATAAAAAAGGATGAGTTCGTGTCCTTTCTAGGGACATGGGTGCAGCTGGAAACCATCATTCTCAGCAAACTATCGCAAGAACAGAAAACCAAACACCACATGTTCTCACTCATAGGTGGGAACTGAACAATGAGATCACGTGGACATGGGAAGGGGAACATCATACTCTGGGGCATATTATGGGGAGTGGGGGGAGGGGTGGCATTGGGAGTTATAACTGATGTAAACGACGAGTTGATGGGTGCAGCACACCAACATGGCACAAGTATACATATGTAACAAACCTGCACGTTGTGCACATGTACCCTAGAACTTAAAGTATTTTATATATATATATATATATAAAATAACAAAAACAAAACAAAACAAAACAAAACAAAACAAAACAAAACAAGGTCTTCCCATCTTGGCCAGGAAAGCCTCTGTCTTCCCACAAGGAGTGCAGGCCTGCCCCTCCCACCTGCCTTAGGCGACTTGGCGCAGGCATCTGGGTCTTACAATGGCTGCTCCTTGTAGTCCTTGAGCCGTGGATGCATCCGACAGCCCGCAAGAGCCTGATATGTGGTGAACTCTGGCCTCACACTCCACACCGGCCCCTTTGGCCCCGAGGCTGCTGTGGGAGCTGTGGTCCTGCTGCCACGGTGGTTGGCATAGTCAGTACTCATGCTCAGAAGCTTCCAGAGCTTCCTGCTGGTTTGGTTATATTGGGAGACAGATGATGGTTAAGGAAGAGGAACTCCTGGGTGTCCTGCCTTGTGCTTGCCAACCCTGGGGTGAGAGATGCAGGAGGGTCAGTATCACCCCCTCCCCAAACTGCCGTTCTTAGCCCAAGAGTCTTCCACCGAGGCAGACCCTGTCAGCTCCTGGTTCATTGGCCCTCCTGGCTTCTTTTCCCTATGTGGAAGCTGGGACTCACACCAGCTACAGGCACTGGTGGAATCTTCACCACTGCCTTTGGCTTGGGCCACAGATTCCTTTCTGCCTGTCAGACCTGGCTCAGTTTGCTGGGGCACGAAGGTCACAGCTGGCAGGGAATGCAGAGACTGTTGCCGCCGATGGCCATAGGTCTTATAGCATTATGATGGGCACAGTGAATGCCAACTTCTGTGCTTTGGACTTGGGCCCTCTTTAGAGAGGGGTACTGTGTTCAGGGCACCTCAGAGTATCTTGTGTCCAAGCTCCTGGAAACCTGGTGGCAGCTGGTGGAATGCCTGCCGTAGGGAGCGGTCTGGGAGACTCTGGCGTTAGAAGCCTTGCTCTTACGTATAAACAGTCTTTAACTGAACACTTGTAAAACTGTAACGAGCCATTCATTTATTTGAATGGGGTGAGTTATTAATTTTCAGCAAACTGCAAGCAGCCGTTCTGAGATGAATCGTTTGGAGAGAGTCTGCTCCCCAGGGTGAAGGTCTGCGATGGGCCCTGAGGTCTGAACCCATCGCCTGATGTGACCTCGCCTTTTTCTTTCCCCTCAGCTGCCCCACCCCGGGATGCACTGGCTCAGGACACGTCCGGGGCAAGTACTCCAGGCACCGAAGGTAAGAGGACCCTTGGATCTCACAGAGCTTCCTGGGAAGCAGATTTGGAGGCCCCCCACTGCCCGCCCAACTCTGTTCTAGGCCCTTTTGCAGATGGAGAACTTTCCATCTTTTTCCACGGCTCCTGAGGCCAGGCTGCTGACCCTTCTGCAGGGCAGCGACCTCCCACTCTAGCCTGGAGGCCCGTGTGGCCATGGGCACGCCCTGTGGGGAAAGACAGACCACCTGACCTCCCAGCGCTGCACTGTGGTTTTCTTGTCTGAGTCCCCTGCAAGAACTGGATGAGTCTGTAGGGGAGGGAGGGAGGGAGGACCCTCGGGAGCGGCGTGTGGGGTGGCTGAGGCCTCTCGTGGCCCTAGCCTGGCCCTCTCCACTGCCTACTCCTCCTTCCCAGTTTACAGAGCTGCCCCCTGGCCAAGAAGAGGAAGCTGGAGGGCGCTGAGGCTGAGCACCTGGTGTCCAAGAGGAAGTCGCACCCCCTGAAGCTGGCTCTGGACGAGGGCTATGGTGTGGACAGCGACGGCAGTGAGGACACCGAGGTGAAGGACGCCTCTGTTTCGGATGAATCGGAAGGAACTCTGGAGGGGGCCGAGGCTGAGACGTCAGGACAGGAGGAGATTCATCGCCCCGAGCCAGCTGAAGGTGCTTTGTCGCTCTTTCTTCCCCGAATAAAGGGTGCTTAGTGTGGCCCTGGAGAATTGCAGCCTGTGAGCGGGGAGGGGCTCACTCTGAGCGAGAGAAAGCTCTTCCTGAGAACAAGGCATGTCTTGTCCCAACATGTGCTGGGCTTCCTGGGAGAGAGGTCTGCCCGTGGTGTTTATGGGCCTGTGGTGTGTGTGTGTGTGAACACTGTGTGTGTAGGAGGGAGGCAGGGCAGACACAGACACGCGGCTGGTGTGTGTGTGTGTGTGTGCAGTTGTAGCATGTTTCGGCAGGTGTCTGCATGTATATGAGAGACAGACAAGGCTGTGTCTCTGTGTGTCTGTACGTGGGGAAGGGAGGGTCTTAGACTGGCCCTCTGGGAGACCTGCCTGGGGGCATGGGTGAGACGTCTGCTTTCCCCTGTGGCACTCACAGGCAGATGCTGAGGAAACACCTCAGGTTGAGTTCAGGTGATTGAGGACCAGGTGGGGCCTCTGAAAATGGGGTGCCCGGGGAAGCCAAGACGGGAAGGAGGAAAGCAGATGAGTCCCCCATTTCCTTGGGGGGTCTACCAGGACTGCCATGTTGGGGCACCGAGCCCTTGGCGGAAGTGGGTGAAGCAGGTGCTTTGGCCCCTGGGTTCCAGAGGGAGGGGTCTGTACCCCTGAGAGCCCTGGCAGATCTGTAGAGAACTGGGGTCAGACGAGGCCCAAGGTCCGCTCCCCCTGCCATCCCCACCACCCACCCAACACTCCCCAAGCTTCTGCAATGGGGAAGGGTCTGAGATGGATTTTAGAAGCAAAGCCAGAGAGGGTCCTCAGCCCCAGCTCCCTTGGGGGGCTCTGGAGTGAGTGAATCAACATAGTCCTAGATCGCAGGGAGAAGAGACGCAGATTTTCCTGCTTTCTTATCAAGAAGGGCGTCTGGAGTTGAGGCATCATCCTGGGCTTGGACTTTCCCCTCCGAAGTGGGTGGATGGCAGGGCCTGTTCCTACCACTGTGGGACGTGCTGGCCCAGGCGTCCTTGCTGACAACCCTACGGGGCCTGCATGTGGTGAGCACCTACCATATCTTAGTTTTGTTTTGTTTTTGTTTCGAGAGAGTCTCACTCTGTTGCCCAGGCTGGAGTGCAGGGGCACGATCTTTATTTACTGCAATCTCCTCCTCCCGGGTTCAAGGAATAGCTGGGACTATAGGCGTGCACCACCATGCCCAGCTCATTTTTGTATTTTTAGTAGAGACAAGGTTTCGCCATTTTGGCCAGGCTGGTCTTGAACTCCTGACCTCAGGTGATCCGCCTGCCTCGGCCTCCCCAAGTGCTGGGATTACAGGCATGAGCCACCATGCCCATTCTTATTTACTGCTTTTCAATTATGAAACAATTATTATTTTTAAAAATCTGACTTGCTGCTTAAGCTCCATTGTATACAGTGCAGGTTGATCTGATTCGGAAAGTAAACGTGATGAGAGAGGAACGTTAAGGAAAAGTATCCAAGTAATTCTTAGTTTAGAAAATACATCAGTGGCCCATGACCTGCCTCCTGAAGTATGTTCACCATGATTTCTGGATTCAGGCAGAAGGGTTGACAGAAAGTCCATACCAAATCCCCACTTCGGGAGTTTCGTGTTTCCGCTTGGCTCCCGTGTAAAGAGTGAGTGGTAGGTCAGGTGGAGGGGTGGTGGGTGTGTTGGGGACTGGAGACCTGGAGTCTTCCCACATGCTCTCTGGCCCCCATGTTGATTTTGATTTTGTGCAGGAAGGAGCCCCATCAAGTCCCATTTTGGATCCAACCCCACTGGCTCCTCCAAGGGCAGCTATAGCAGTTACCAGGGAATCATCGCCACTTCTCTCCTGAACTTGGGTCAAATTGCTGAAGAGACTCTGGCGGCCAAGCCAGGCCCTGGCGTTGTGCACCTGCTTCAGGAGGCCACAGAGGGAGCTGCCAGCGAGGAGGGTGAAAAGGGCCTCTTCATCCAGCCAGAGGATGCCGAGGAGGTCGTAGAAGTCACCACCGAACGCTGCCAGGACCTGTGTCCCCAGTCCCTGGAGGATGCAGCCAGTGAGGAGTCCAGCAAGCAGAAAGGCATCCTGAGTCACGAAGAGGAGGATGAAGAGGAGGAGGAGGAGGAGGAAGAGGAGGAGGAAGAGGATGAAGAAGAGGAAGAGGAAGAGGACGAGGAAGAGGAGGAGGAAGAGGATGAGGAGGAGGAAGAGGAGGAGGAGGAGGAGGAGGAAGAGGCAGCTCCTGATGTGATCTTTCAGGAGGACACCTCTCAAACCTCTGCCCAGAAGGCACCTGAGCTCCAGGGCCCAGAACCACCCAGTCCCAAGCCTGAGTACTCTGTTATTGTGGAGGTCCGCTCGGATGATGACAAGGACGAGGACACCCACTCCCAGAAGTCAACAGTCACTGACGAGTCGGAGATGCATGACATGATGACCCGGGGAAACCTGGGCCTTCTGGAGCAGGCCATTGCCCTGAAGGCTGAACAGGTGCGCACGGTCTGTGAGCCGGGCTGCCCGCCCGCCGAGCAGAGCCAGCTGGGCCTGGGAGAGCCAGGGAAGGCAGCAAAGGCCCTGGACACTGTTCGGAAGAGCTACTACAGTAAAGGTAGGGGTCAGGGGTGGCCTGGCCCTGCAGACTCATCCTTTCACCCCTGCCCCAGTGTACAAATGCAGGCTGAGAGCCCTTCTAGGACAGGAGGCTGGGAGATGGCAGAAAAGCAGACAAAAGGACAGATACATGACACAGACTGTGGTCAGATACTGAGCAAATGGGTTCCCACACTGCTTTACAGAGCAATCATAGAGTGGAGACGTGTGAGAAAGAACCAGGTGGGAGAGAGGAGGTGGGAGGGACAGTGACCCACCCACAGTGACTGGTCACAGCAGCATCTGGGATCCGGAGAGGGTGCGGACTGTCCTGTCCCTTCCACCCAACTCACACTTGTGGCAGGGATTGTGCTATGACAGAACCCGCTGTTTGCTACAGCCATGCTGGGTCCTCCTGATCCTCTCGTGGGGTGGAGCCCAGCAGGCAGAGGTGAGGGGTGCCCTCCTCAGAGGAAGCAGCCTGCCGCTGGCTCTGCATCTGCTCTGGGTTTGGCTCTAAAGTGTGCAGGGTATAGGGGAGGCATCCGCTGACCACACTGAGTGGCTGATGTTGAGGTGAGGACAGACAAGGAGGGCTGCTTGGAGGGGCTTGGGACTGGGCTGACATGTTTGGGGAGCAGCTGGGAGCCTGGAGTGCTGAGCTCTGAGGACGAATCCTGAGTGAATGGTTGCAGCCTTCACTGTTACTGGGGTGTCAGGGTTTGGACAGCAGGCTGGCTCTGCCCTGCTGACTGCCCATCTCAGATTCCTCCTTGGGACAGGGGCCTGGGGAGCAGGGCTGGCCAGGGGCTGCTCCCTCAGTGAGCCATGCCAGGGAGGTCAGGCCTTGGACAGGTCAGCTTTGGCTCACCCGGCCTGGTGCAGAGAGGTACGCACCTGGGCACTTGGCCTCTCTTCTCCTAGGACGAGGGACCTGCCCGACCTCAGCCTATTTTTTCCCCACGTCTAGTCCTGCGTCTCTTCTCCAGGTGGACAGGGCGGTGGGAGTTCGTGGCACTGTTCCGATGAGTGCCCCCAGGAAGGGTTAGCTGAGACCAGGGAGGGGCAGATCTTCCGATGAGTGCCCCCAGGAAGGGGGCGGTGGGAGTTCGTGGCACTGTTCCGATGAGTGCCCCCAGGAAGGGTTAGCTGAGACCAGGGAGGGGCAGATAAGGAGAGAGAACTGGGATGGGAGGTAACTCAGGTGCTGGAGCCAGGAACCAAAAATGCAGGAGACACAGACTCAAGGCCAACCCTGGGAAGACGCACTTGGCTCATGGGAGAGGCAGACCTGAGCAAGACATAATTCAAGGGGCATGATAGGCAGATCAGTGGAGACATGAGGGCCATATTTTCTGGGAACACCCAGGCTTATGAGACAAGCCCAGGGGAAAGATACTAAGGGACACAGGTGGGGATATGGTTTCAGGGTGAGATGGACCCCAGGCTTTGAGGGGACACCCTTTAGGGCAACCCAGATGGTGGGACAGCTCTTTGGGGACCCAGATTTAAGTCAGCACCGTCATGCTCCAGCCTTGTGGGGCCATGGGCACAAAGAGACACAGGCTAAAGGTGAGACTTAGGGACAGGTGTTAAGGGCCTGGTGTGGTTACTAGCCTGGGTGTGGTGTGCTTGGGCCACACAGATCAGCGCAGAATTGGGTGGGACACGTATGAGGAACAGAGACACCAGGTGACAGCCCCAGGCCAGGTTTTCAAGGGTCTCAGACCTGTGGGACAGACACAGGGGGACCCAGAGGCAAGGTGTCCTGCCTTCAGGAATAGATTTTCAGTGCGTGGACCCAAAGGGACACAGTCCCGGGTGACACAGGTGGCCAAGCTGAGAACACCAGGCAGTGCCGGGCTGGGCTGTGAGTGTGTGTGCAATGTGAACGTGTAGCAGGATAGAGACGAGACTGGGACTGGTTCCAAGGGACTCGTGTGGGGACCCAGATGCTGCGAGAATTCTGAATGGAGGCTGTGGGACGGGGCGGCAAGCCCAGGAGGCAGGTGTTGGGCACGGGTTTGGAAGCCCCTCAGGACCCCGCTGCCTGTCCACGTGGGTGGAAGTCTGACTTCCTGCTCCTTTGAGCTGGGGGCAGCAGAGCCCACCGTGGGGGCCTCCCCCTCTGGAGTGGGAGTTCTGAGTTTGGCTCTGTGACCTCTGCACCCTCCCAAAGGGGACAGCTCGTCCAAAGGTGTTTCACTGAGACGTCAGCTCTGCTCTGAGGGTCCTCTGTGCTCCTGCCGGTCCCTGCACTCTGTAGTGACCAGCCTGATCCTGCAGAGTCTAGATGAGGTCAATAACAGATGTGGGTTTAAATTTCCGCCCAGACGTATGTTAGTCATGCAGCCTTGGACAAGTTTCTTAGCTCCTTCGTCCTCCTCGTTTTGTCAAATTCCAAGGATATCTCCTGGCAGGAATGTTGCCAAACGCCTTGACCTCTCTAGGTCTAGGAGACCCATGAGACCTCCGCACTGTCAGAGGAGAGAGGAAAGAGGACTCCAGCTGCCATCTGGGTGGTTCTCCTTAAAACACTGCACAAACCGCTATTTGGGATGGTCAGGGCAGTATCAGGGCTTTTGCACACAGGTAGCCAGTGTGGGCTGGTTTCTTCAGGGTCACCTGACTGTCCAGCCCCAGTCCCTGTTCAAGCTCATGGGCAGTGTTGCCTCTCTTCTCTCTGGACAGCCAGAGAGAGGGGTCCTGAGCTACCCCTGCCCCGTCTCTGCTCACCACCCAGCTTCCGGGCTCTAACTGATGTGACTTGTGTGTTTTAGATCCTTCAAGAGCTGAGAAGCGTGAGATCAAGTGTCCAACACCAGGCTGTGATGGCACTGGCCACGTTACCGGGTTGTACCCTCACCACCGCAGCCTTTCTGGCTGTCCCCACAAGGATAGGATCCCCCCAGAGAGTGAGTAGCTCTGTGCAGCGTTAGCCCTAACTCTGAAGCTCAGGCTGCCTCTGTGGTGTTTGGGTGGTAACCTGCCCCTTTGGTTTGTTCAGATGCTCATCCTTACATCTCCCCGCCTCCCCCCACAAACGGCCTTAGCCCAAACTTGAGCCCTTTGAGGCTGGGGCCCTGCAACCAGCCCATTTGTCTACCTAGAGACGCCAGTCGGGGTCAGAGCCCATAGTCACAGATCGATGGGAGGGGACAGGCCAGTGCCAGCCACGCTGGGAAGGGAGAGGTCTTCTTGCAGCAACCTCTGTGCTCCGAAGGCTTGGGAAGCAAATACTTCTTCTAATTTTTAGGCTAGAAGCAGTAATTGTGAAAATTAAATTTAGAGGAGCAAACCACAGAATGAGAGGTTTTAAAGCTGAGTCTGGTTTCTGCCGCAGGAGGGAGGGACCACAGTGGTGGTGGGGGGTGTGCCCTGATCACACTGAGGGTGGGGGGAGCGTGCCCTGATCACACTGAGGGTGGGGGGTTAGGGAGGGACCACAGTGGTGGGGGGGGTGTGCCCTGATCACGCTGAGGGTGGGGGGTTACGTCTGCAGGCTCTTGGGGGCTGGAGCTGCCCTGCGTTGCTGCCCTAATTTGCTGTGTCCCCCAGCCGCACAGCAAGCAGCAGCCTTTGGACAGGGCTCCTGCCTCCTCCTCAGCCTGTGCTCCCCACTCAGCTGGTGCTCCCCAGATTCTCTGACAGCCTTGGCTCCCTCCATCCCTGGTTCTCTTACAGTCTTAGCCATGCATGAGAACGTGCTGAAGTGCCCCACTCCCGGCTGCACAGGCCAGGGCCATGTGAACAGCAACCGCAACACGCACAGAAGGTACTTGGACTGAACTGGGCCAGGGTGGGCGCCGGGGGGGGCCCCATGTGTGGGAGGGCACCTGGGTTAGGCCTGTGTGTCCCGGTCTGGGCCTTGGGCCCGTGACCTGGGACAGGGCTCTGGCCCTGTGGGCTGCCCTTCTCCCTGCCTGCTGCCCTCAGGAGTGGGTATAAGGTCAGGGCACACCTGGGCTGTGAGGGCCCTTTGGGCAGAGCAGCAACTGGAGGTGCAGTCACCTCGTGGGGTTGCTGCCTTGACCCCTATGAGCTGGGGGTCTCAAGAGAGCAGGGGGCGGCCTGTGGAGGAGCGAGCAATGCACCCTCTGTGAAGAGAGGTACAATGACCATGTGGAGAGCCAGGTGAATGCTTGTGTCCTGCCCACATTCAGAAAACCTCTGCACACTGGCTCTTGCTCCTGCGTGGAAAGGGCAGACACGAACAGTAACCTCGGCAGGCCAGGACTGTACTCTGGGCTGCTTTGTGGCAGTTCTGAGGCCCAGGTGGAAGTGAAGCTTGCCAACCGCCCTCGAGGTATAGTTGTTGACGCGTCTTCTATGGCAAGGGGGTCTACTCCCCCAGCCTTACCCAAAGTGTCATGGGTGGCCATGGCCTTGGTGGCATATGCCTTTGCCCCAGCATATGCTCAGCTGAAGGGACTGCCAGAGCTTTTGAGGCCACTTCCTTTGAAGAGAGGCCAATTCCCCTTACGTCACCTCCCCGGCTGGCTGCAGGGCTGGCGCTGGTGCTCACAGTTGACTTAATTCTGACAGAGGAAGCTGCTGCCTCCGTGTCTTAGGCTTACCTGGGCCTGAGTCATCCAGGGTCAGTGCCCAGGTTGTGGTCCAAGTGGGGCCCTGGGCTGCCCAGGGCAGCTGGCGGAACAAGAGCCAGAGACGGCTGCAGAATCCAGCCCTGGAAGCTGGGAAGGGAGAGGACGAGGGGAGGGGAAGGCCTGTCACCCGGACCCATGCAGGGGAGGCAGCTTTGCCCAGAGCTTTCAAGGCCTTTAGGGTATATTTCATCTTTGTGTGTCATTGGCATAGAATGTTCCACAACAGAAACTGACTAGGCAGCTTGTACTTTGAGGGCTAAAGAACAGAGTCAGAGAGAAAACCCCTGCCCTGCAGAATGACAGGATTATTCCCGGCTCTGGCTTCTTGCACACCTGGAGTCCTCACATCTGAATGACCTTGCCGTGAGACGCCCACACACGCAGTCACCCAGGACAGGACAGGCGTGGAGGGGAGGCTCAGATATCCCTCCTCTTCCTTCCTCTAGTTTGTCTGGGTGTCCCATTGCTGCCGCCGAAAAATTAGCCAAATCCCATGAGAAGCAGCAGCCGCAGACAGGAGATCCTTCCAAGAGTAGCTCCAATTCTGATCGGATCCTCAGGTGAGTGAGATGAGCTGCAGAACTGAAGAGGCTGCCTCCCAAATGCCTGCAGGGGGCTTCTTAGTCTCCTGCAGGCTGTGCGTGCACATGTGTGAGTGCACGTGTGAGTGCTTGTGAGTGCATGTGTGTGAGTGCACGTGTGTGAGTGCATGTGTGAGTGCTTGTGAGTGAGTGCTTGAGTGTATGTGTGTGTGTGAGTGCACGTGTGTGAGTGCATGTGAGTGCATGTGTGTGAGTGCTTGAGTGTATGTGTGTGTGTGTGAGTGCGCGTGTGCGAGCACTTGTGTGTGTGAGTGCATGTCTGAATGTACGTGTGTGAGTGCACGTGTGTCAGTGCCTGTGAGTGTACATGAGTGTACATGAGTGCATGTGAGTGCTTGTGAGTGTACATGTGTGGGTGCACGTGTGTGAGTGCGAGTATACGTGTGTGAGTGCATGAGTGCACAGGTGTGGGTGTACGTGTGTGAGCATGTGTGAGAGTGCATGTGTGTGACTGCATGTGAGTGGGAATGTACGTGAGTGCACGTGTGTGCGTGTGAGTGTACATGTGTGAGTGCGTGAGTGCGTGTGTGAGTGTACATGTGTGAGTGCGTGTGTGAGCACATGTGTGTGAGTGTATGTGCGTGCACGTGTGAGTGCACGTGTGTGGGTGTACATGTGTGAGTGAATGGGTGTGAGTGCATGAGTGCTTGTGTACATGTGTGAGTCCATGTGTGTGTGCGTGTGCTTGTGAGTGTGCATGCGTGAGTGCACGTGTGTGAGTGCGTGTGAGTGTACGTGTGTGAGTGCACGTGTGTGTGTGAGTGCACGTGTGTGAGTCCACATGTGTGCGTGAGTGTATGAGTCTACATGCACATGTGAGTGTATGTGTGTGAGTGCATGTGAGTGTGTGTGCGTGTGTGAGTGCACATGAGTGCACATGTGTGAGTGCGTGTGATTGTATGTGTGTGAGTGCATGTGTGTGAGTGCATGTGTGTGAGTGCACATGTATGTGCATGTGTGTGAGTGCGTGAGTGTACGTGTGAGTGTACGTGTGAGTGTACATGTGAGTGCACGTGTGTGAGTGCACGTGAGTGTACATGTGTGAATGCACGTGAGTGCGTGTGAGTGTAGGTGTGTGAGTGCACGTGTGTGAGTGCTTGTGAGTACATGTGTGAGTGCATGGGTGTGAGTGCATGCAAGTGCATGTGTGTGAGTGCACGTGTGTGAGTGTGTGTGTGCTTGTGAGTGTACGTGTGTGAGTGCATGTGTGTGAGTGCATGTGAGTGTACGTGTGTGCGTGCATGGGTGCGAGTGCATGCAAGTGCATGTGTGTGAGTGCACGTGTGTGAGTGGATGTGTGTGAGTGCACGTGTGTGAGTGCGTGTGTGCCTGCATGTGTGTGACTGCACGTGTGTGAGTGCATGTGTGCCTGCATGTGTGTGACTGCACTGTGTGAGTGCGTGTGTGCCTGCATGTGTGTGACTGCACGTGTGTGACTGCACGTGCAGGAGTGTGCACATGCCCCGGGCTGCCCAGGAGCAGGACTGTGGGGCAGTTTTGGGGCCACACAGGACAGAGTCTCATGTCTGACACGTTCGCCAGTGCCTCAGCCAAAGCACAAACTCCCGCACAGCTGCCTCTGCCCTGGACATGGTGCTCTGCCTCCTCAGAGTCGTCTAATGTGACCACTTGAGGCTCCTTGGGAATTCGTTTGTGGAGATGCTGGTCCTGTCTGGAGAGAGTAGACTGCACCAGCCGAGGACCACGGACGTCCAGGAAGCACCATGAGCCACTAACCCTTGGCCATTCTGCCTGCCCCTCCCCGACCCCAGGGATAGACCCCAAGTCAAGGAGGAGGGGTGGGTGCAGGCTTTGCTCCCCCGAGGGCTTTGTGGCCCCTGAGGTTCTGAGATTGCAGTAGGTGTGTGTGAGCGTGTGGAGCGTGTGTGTGCCTGTTCACACGCCTGTTTGTGTTTGCATATGTGCCAGTATGTTTACATGAGCGTGTGAGTCCATGTGTGTGTGCACGTGTAGATTTGGCTTTCATCACTAAGGATCTTTCAGAATGCATCCCATTAGTGTCCCCTCCTTCCATGTGGCTCTAAGAAGTAAGTGCCACAGATAAGGCCAGAGGCTCAGAGAGTTGCCCAAGGCCACCCTGCCCATCCTGCCTGGCTTCAGAGTCTCTCCTCTGTGGGGCTGAGTCCTTGGACCGTGGTACCCACTGTTGAAGAGGACACTTCCACTGCTCCTGTCTTCACCTGCAGACACACTGCTCCCCCATTCCCTGAGGAACTAGAACTCACACACTCCTCCTCCCCAGCTCTGACCCCTGTTCCATATCTTTCTCACCAAACAAGAGTGTAGGAGACCCCAGCTGGGGTGAGTGTGAATGACTGCATAGCCCCTTCCACTGTCTGCCTCCTTTCGGGGCCCACCTGACCCCAGCCCTTCCTGGCACGTAATTGGAAAAGTCCCAGCCAGATGATCTTGGCTGCTCACCTTGGCTGTGTCATACCCAGGCCCTTCCCTGGCCTGCTCCAGAGGGTTCCTCTGAAGGTGCGATCCCCACACGGGGGATCTCTGGGCCGAGGACAGAGACTCGCCTTCCTGCTCTATGGGCATGCTTGCCAGCCCACACACAGGCACCTTCAGCCCTGTAGGTCCCAGCAGGCTGCTTTTCCACCAGCTGGCTCTCACAATGGTTTGAAGATGCTTTTTCCTCTATCTTATTTGCTGTTCCCTCCAGCTTCCTGTCAGTTGCAAATTCAATCCTTTCCCTCTTTGATCTAAATCACCGATAAAATGTCAAACCACAGATTTGGCCCCCGTGTGAGGCCAGGCAGGGGTGTCAAACAGGTTCCAACTTCGGAGACTGCGCTCCCTGGGACTATGACCTCAGTTTGTTCGCTTATAAAAGTAGGAAAACAAACTAAGTCGCTCATGAGGCTCAAGTGACTCTGCCGCCCTCAGCCCCTGTGAACACTCACTGAACGCTAGAGACTGTGGCTAGGGTGCAGGAGGCCTCCCATCAGGCTCTGTTGATTCTGTCTAGCCCACATTTCTGGTTGTCGAACTTTGGGGTGTGAGGACAGGCTTTGCCAAACTTTGTTGGCATTGCGGACAATAAGTGCACAGATTCTGACTGAAGCCTTGGCCAAGGAAGCCATCAACAGTGGTACCAATGTTAACTTTATTATTATTATTATTATTTCTAGTGACAGAGTCGTACTCTGTTGCTCAGGCTGGAGTGCAGTGGTTTCAATCATAACTCACTGTAACCTCAAACTCCTGGTCTCAAGTGATCCTCCCACCTCAGCCTCCTGAGTAGCTAGGAATACAGGTGCGCCACCATGCCTGGCTATTTTTACGTGTAATTTTTTTTGTAGAGAGGGTCTCACTACGTTGCCTAAGCTGGTTTCTTACTGTTGGCTTCAAGAGACCTGCCTTGGCCTCCCAAAGTGCTTGGATTATAGACATAAGCCACCACACCTGACCCAATGTTAAGTTTAAAGTTAGTTTTTTCCCTCCTGGCCTCACTCTTGTAACTCTTCTATCTGCCATTGGGGCCAGGGTCCATCCTGTGGCTCCCACCCTTCTTGGAGAAGGAGAACGCACCCGAGTCCTGGTAGTGTTCAGTTCTTCCAGGCCCATCAGAGCTGGTCACAGTTGCAGGACTGGCCTGGCGGTCCTCTGTGCTGGGCTCTGTTCTTAGTCCACACTTAAGTTCTCGTAGCACCCAGCACCTTAGAGGCTGTCATTGTCAGCTCCTTCTTAATTCCACCGATTGCACATTTTCCAGACTGAAGTCACTGCTTGGTCCAGACAGGAGCAAAGAAAGCCATGGCTGCTTGCTGGGACCTCCTCTTCTCTGAGCTGCCAGGTTCAGAAGCCCCTCTGTGCCTGTGTGGGCACCGGCGTCTACCACCAGTCTTCCTGCCTCCTGTGCCTTCTATGCCAGTTTCTTCATGCCATCTTTTGTGCATGTAAAATCCTGAAGTCTTCCAAGAGCATTAGTGGCAGTGAACTGAGTGCTCACAGTAGCTTTTCCGTGTCTGTTATTAATGCTTCCAGCAGTTCTTGAGGGTTCACCTCAACACAGCTTTAAGAAGAGGGCAGCTGAGGGCTGAGTCCCTGGCTGAACGAAGAAGGGTCAGGCCTGGCCCTGAGACCACTCCTCAGAAATGTACCTGATACAACTAGTGTCTCCTGTAGATTCCTCAACTTCCTCCTTGCTGGGGAGTTCTAGCTTATTCTGCCTTGGAGTGTCTTGCTGTTGTCCTGGGCTCTGCTACTGTTTGCCCTCTGCCCGGTACTCACTCCAGTTGTAGCTGAGCTGTTTGAAACCTGCTCTCCTACGTTCTGGGGAAAATCTCGGGCCCTCCTCTAGCTGATGCTGTCAGCCGGACAGGCATTGATTCTTTGAGGGCCCTGTTGCTTCCTTCCTGCAGGCAATTCTTCGTGGGCCTGCTCTGGGAGCCCTTGGTCCTGGGAGGTGGAACTGCCTAGCTTTAATGGTGGAATATGCAGGGGGAGTATCTCCCCGAGTCTCCTTCCTCAGCAGACGCTGTGAGGCCCCTGCCTGGGCTGTGGATTGGGGTTGGGGAGGGCGGCATGGCATCCCCGGGTCCCATCTCACTGGCTGTGCATCCCTGTACTGCACCCCAGGCCTATGTGCTTCGTGAAGCAGCTCGAGGTCCCTCCATATGGGAGCTACCGGCCCAACGTGGCCCCTACCACGCCCAGGGCCAACTTGGCCAAGGAGCTGGAGAAGTTCTCCAAGGTCACCTTTGACTACGCAAGTTTCGATGCTCAGGTTTTTGGCAAACGCATGCTTGCCCCAAAGATTCAGACCAGCGAAACCTCACCTAAAGCCTTTCAATGTAAGTTGGGGAGAATTGTTGTTTCTCTTCCGTGTTGCTCCTGGGAGGGGCAGGATTCAAGGGGCAGTGGAGGAGGGACCGTCTCAAGGAGCTCCTAGGGAGGGACTCTCTACCCTCGTGAGGGGACCACGATGCAGGCTGGAGGTCTTAGCTGTCCCAGTGGGCACTGTGGTGGCTTTCTCGGGGCCTGCATCTCACTCCTGCTGCCACCTTCATGTTCACCATTAACATTTATGTGTCTCCTAATTATTTGTGAAACAAAACCCAGATCTGTTATGAGTGTGTGTGTCCAAAGACTTCAGAGCAACTCCACTAACATGGTTCACCCTGGGAGACCCCACTCTCCCCACTGTCCTCGTGCTACCTGTTTAATCCCAATGCAGCCGGGCGTCCATTTCCCAGCACTGCCTCTGGGGAGGGTCAGGCTGTGGGCTGGGTGGGGCCAGATGACTGCGGGGCTGCGCCCAGTGCCCTGGCGGGAAGCCACTGGTCTCCTGGTGGGGACCGTCTTACTGGATACAATGTGTTATTTGTGACATTAGTGACAAATTTTCTGGGTAATTGTACTGACAAAAATCATTCCTACAAATCTTTCAGAACAATCCTTTCTGTCTTGTCTTGTCACTTACGTCCTAGTTTGTGGAATAAGCTCATTAGCCCTGAAATGCATGCGGAATGGAAAAGCATTCGGTGCACACGAGACTGGGAGGGGCGTTTTGTGGCAGATGCTGTCAGCCCGAAACATGACAGTGACGAGTTTCCTACATGAGAATAATATAAGTACTGATTGCTGCAGCCCCAGTGGGGTGTGAGCCTCTCCTCCTAACTTTGGCAGAGCCTGCTCGTTAGGGTGGAGGACTTCCTGCCTCCGGGCACACACGCCTGCTTGGATGAGGGAATGCAACGGTACCAGTGGAGAGGGGACCACACGATCAGCTTTCCAATATATCTAGACCTTTCTGGATATACTGGTGACATCGTGATTGCCGAGAACATCGTGCACGAGAGTGATTTTGTGGCTACAGTACAATTACTAGAAAAGATAACATTCCGTGCCTTCATTCGCCATGTTCATTTGAGCAGTAATGTTACTTTTTTGAGGCAGTGATGGTTACTGGGGACACCAAGTCAGCCTAAATATGGGTACACTCTTTTGAGATGATGTCACAAAGTTTTCCTATTTGGGCGATACGGCACACTCATCCTATTTACAGAACGCTTCAGTTTCTGATAGACAAGTTATTTTTGTTTGAAGTATCAGGGCTGCTGGAATGTCTTGGAGGCTTTTATTCTTTTTGCCCAAATTTTCACTGAGCCAGAAACGAGACTGTCTCCTCAGTCCCCTAGAGGAGGGTGGGTGGGAATGAGGTGTGTGAGGACATGGGACTGGGATGGGCGGCCAAGCCCCTGGCCCACCTCGACATAGCTGTGCCCTGGGCCCTCGAATCGCTCCCAAAGTCCCCCCTCCCCACTGACTTGTCTGCATTGCTGCCTCTTTTCAAGTTGTGTATCAGCCTGGTGTTGTTCCCTTTTTGCAGCCAAACCTTTCCCAAAGGCCTCTTCCCCCAGGCACAGCCCCTCCAGTAGTTATGTGAGGAGCACTTCATCCTCTTCTGCAGGCTTTGACTACTCACACGATGCCGAGGCTGCACACATGGCTGCCACTGCCATCCTGAACCTCTCCACACGCTGCTGGGAGATGCCTGAGAACCTCAGCACGAAGCCACAGGACCTCCCCAGCAAGGTCAGTGCGTCCGCCTTTCTTGGGAGGGGTGAGTTGGTGGAATTTGCAGTCAGGCCCACCTGTTGTCCACACAAAATGTCCCTAGGAATGGCTCCTGTCTAGCTGGCAATTCTCATTCTTTACTTTTTCTCCCTCCTGGCCATGGCCCCAAGGACCGCAGAGCTTGGATGGGTCCACCAAGAGAACCTGGTATACTGAGCGAAGGGGGACCGAGGGCTGTGAGCACAAGTTCCCACGTGTCGCCCCCTCTGACTGTGAGGCTGTGCACACACGGTGCGCCCACGTGTCTCCCTCTGAGCCTGAGGGTGGTGCACACACATTCCCAGGTGTCTCCTTCTGAGTCCAGGGCAGTGCACGTGCCCTGTTCACACGTGTTTTCTGCAGAGTCTTGTGGTTACTGACACACTCTCCTTGCTCAGAGGACTTGGTCCTGCCCGTGTTTATGACATGTCCTGAGGGACTGGTTTTTGTGCTGTTGGGAGGCAAGAGGAATTGCAGGGCCTCCTTCATGGGAAATCAGGAAATGGCAGTTGGATTTTTCCCCTCTCGCTGCCTGTCTATCCGTGTTGTTCTGCTTCCTTCTATGGGAACCAGTGTTCCGGACCCTGTACATTTGATTAAAATGTACCAGAAGGCACACACGGGAAGGGGCTGGAATCGCTAACAGATTTCACCTTTGCAATTGCAGTCTGTGGATATTGAGGTAGATGAAAATGGAACCCTGGACTTGAGCATGCACAAACACCGCAAGCGAGAACAGGTTTTCCCCAGCAGCAGCAGCTGCAGCAGCAGCCCCGGTGTGAAGTCTCCTGACACCTCCCAGCGCCAGAGCAGCACCAGCGCCCCCAGCAGCTCCATGACCTCTCCCCAGTCCAGCCAGGCCTCCCGCCAGGACGAGTGGGACCGGCCCCTGGACTACACCAAGCCTAGCCGCCTGAGAGAGGAGGAGCCTGAGGAGGTGGGTGCAGGCGCCTGGGCAGTCAGGAGGCTGCTTGCCCTGCCTGAGGTTGTTGTAATGTTGGCTTTTCAAGGAAGCTCCTCCTCACAGGTTCTGGCCGAGCCTCGGGGGAGACACCCTTTTCGTGAAGGGTCCTTCATCTTCTGAGCGGCTGGGACTCGGGGGCCCACCCTCTGGGTGGGATTTTCAGCAGCAGGGCCATGCTGTGCCCTTGTCTGTCAAGAAGGAGGTGGTCTTATCACCCCTGTGGAGCGTGGCGGCCAGTACCAACGCGGGCACTCTGGAGGCATGGGGAGGAGAAAGGCGTCTTTCAGATCCCATGAGTTGACTGGGGAAGAGCTCAGGTTTCTTGGGTTTTGAGCCTCCCACCACCATGGGCTTAGGATCGCCCATGGTGGGTGGTGCCAGGTCCCTGAGACCGGGACCAACCTGGTGTGGCTGTTAGAACTGTGATCTGGGAAGCAGGGGATCCTTCCCTTTTTAGTTATTCCTTAAAACATGTGAAAGAAGAGCCCTCAGAGGCTAATTCTGGGCTTTTCCCGAGGAGGTGTGTGTCCTGAAGAGAAAAGTCCAGCTCTGAGGGCAGCCCAGGGTCCAGGTGGCAGCAGCGGCGTGTGTGAGACTAGCAGGCCCCTCTCTCTCTCCCTCTCCTTCCCCTCCCCTAAAGCCCCTCAGGAGGTGGAAGGGGTCCCTGTGGAAGGAGCAGGGCCAGACCCTCAAGGAGGAATGAGGGAGGTGGGGCTAGGCCCCTATGAAGGGTGGGGGCTGGATCAGGCCCCCTCCATAATCCAGCCTCAGTGGGGAGCCAGACTTCCTCACTGGCTCCCACACCACCCTCAGGTTGCCCCATTTTATAGAGGAGGAGCCTGGGAACCCACAACAAGGTCTGATTGTCCGAAGACTGTTATTATGCTGGGCCGTGGGCTTCAAGGGCATTTCCTCATTTGACCCCCAAAAACCCGTGAGGGACTGCTGTTATCTCAAGTTTGAAAGAGTGGCACCTGGGCCCTAGGAGCCTGAGCCACCTGCCTGGGACACATGCGAGTGCCTGTCAGGACTGGAATTTGAGCTCTGGTTACAGCATCCTGCAGAATGTTGGCCTTCTGACCCTTCATGGACCCCTGGCCCCTCCGTGGGGGAGACTGTGCCCTGCTTACCTGGGTCCACAGCACTGAGCCGCCATACCCAGCATTCATTTTGAAGCCTTTATCAAGTACCTGCCATGGTCAAGGCATCGCACTGGTGGGCGTGTCGGGCCAGGTGGTTTCAAGACCACTGCAATGATCGTAATTTGTATATTATTACCTTCGTTGTGCCATCTCATCTTCATGGCATTTCAGTAACACTTATTTAGTGCCTACTGTCTGTTGAGTGCCATCCCTGGCTCTGAAGGGACAGTATCCTGATGTTTACACTGTGGAGTGACGTGGTGGAGGGGACCCACACACCTGAGGCCAGGGAGGGTGTCAGGAGCTGCCACACTGGGCAGCACCAGGCCTTCTAATTTCTAGGGCAACCCAGGAGCTCTGGCTGAAGTGGGGGAGGGATCCGGCCCCTCGGGCGTGTTGTCTTCTGTGTTTTGCTGGGGAGTTAAGTCTTCCTCCTTTATCCAGAAGACAGGAGACTCCAGGCACTGTCCTGAAGGGTTCCTCTCCCTCGCCCACTGGGTTGGGCGCCCAGGCCTCCCCGCCAGCCGGTTAAAACATCTCCCTGCTGGTTTTTTGCAGTCAGAGCCAGCAGCCCATTCTTTTGCTTCTTCTGAAGCAGATGACCAGGAAGTGTCGGAAGAGAATTTTGAGGAGCGGAAGTATCCGGGGGAAGTCACCCTGACCAACTTTAAGCTGAAGTTTCTCTCCAAGGACATAAAGAAGGAGCTGCTCACGTGAGTCCCTGCTTTGGCTGGCACAGCTCCTAGGAGACCCTCTGTGGCCTGGGGAGGAACAGGCCCCGGTCCTGACCCATGACGAGTGGGTCTGCTCAGGCTTCCTCCGACCTGTCCTGACCACCTTGATCCGGGCAGCCTGCGACAGGAGCCAGAGCAGTCCGAGGTTTCCCAACACCTCTGCGCTGTGGTTGGCTTTTCTGCAATCTTCTAAAAGTGATTAAGAACAAAGCAATTCCCTGGCCAAGCTCACCAAGCAGGACAGAGCAGAGCAGGGGCAGAGTGGAGGAGAGTTCCTCAGAGAGCTCCACTGGAAGCCCTCGGGGCAACCAGATGCCCAGCCCTCTCCCTGAGGCCGCAGCTGGGCATGTTCTGCCCAGGGCTCCGTGGCCAAGGCCTGGAATGTACTGCTTTAGGGCTCACCACCCTCAACTCTGTCATGCTGACTGGCCCGGATGCTGTGTGTCTGAGCTGCTCCGCACAGGGCTGGAACAGTCAAAGTTGCTGATGGATAATGGTCAGATGTCAGTGACCTTCAGGTCAGCCTTCATTGCCAGCCACCTCTCCTAGGGGACTATGAGAGGCTGTGCCTGGCACCTGATCCACAGGTGATCCAGCTCTCACATGTGCTCAGAGTACATTTCTGGGGTCCCTCTTCTCCTCACCCTGAACCCCTCTTGTACCCTCACACCTGTGGCTTGCCCTCCTGGGAGTGGCTGGATCCAGGGAAGGCCTTGCTGCTTCAGGGCCTGGAAAAGGGAGGAGCTCCCTGCCTAAATATTCATGGGCACATGCACGGGCACACACAGCACATGTGCGTCACAGGCACCCTAACTTTAAGCTCAACTTTAATTTGGTTCCTTCTTCTTCTTGAGTTAAGTTGTGTGGGAGAAACTTCCAGCCTGAGAGGCACCAGCTGTCCCCCAAGGACTGAGGGGAGGAGGAGCCACGGGCCAGGAGTGGGCATCAGTCGCCCTCGCAGAGCAGGCTTAGCCTGGGGGACAGGTACACACCACTCTCTGGCCTGACACTCTTTTTCCTTTGTCCAGCTGTCCCACCCCTGGCTGTGACGGCAGCGGCCACATCACTGGGAACTATGCCTCCCACCGCAGGTTTGTCTCCCGCTCGGGTCTGTCTGGCCTGGGTGCTTCTTGGTGGGTCTTCCTCCTCTCCTCCTCCTCTGCTCCCCTCTGTGGCTTACCCCGATATCCCATCTCTTCTCTTTCAGCCTCTCTGGTTGCCCTCTTGCTGACAAGAGCCTCAGAAACCTCATGGCTGCCCACTCTGCTGACCTCAAGTATGTTTGCGCTCCCTGACCTCCTGTCTCTGGGGCGGCACCTCGCTGTGCTCTCCTTCCATGAGGCTCCTGCCAAAATCAGCCTTCTCCAAGGTGCCAAGCCTCAGCTGGCCCTAGGTCTCCTGAGACGGGCAGAGGGGCAGGGCCGTGGAGGGGCCGATTCTGCTTGGCTGGGGCTGCTCTGCCTGTGTGCCCCTGCTCTGAGCTCCGCTGTTCACCTCTCCGCTGGGTGCTAGGGGCTGCTGCAGGCTCCTGTGCTGCTCTTGCCCCATTCCCCACCCTCCAGCCTCTCCTGAAGACCCCCGACAGGGCTGTCTGGGCCTGCCTTCTCACTGCCCTAGAGATTTGGGAAAAGCCCAGAACCAACCAGGGAATGTAAGCCCTGCCGTGGCTCGGCAGGCCACAGGCTGTGCGGCTCTTGCTGAATGAACTGAACGCTGATAATGAAGAGAAAGCCCCTTGTCCTCCCCTCTCCTGTCATGCTCCAGCTGCTTCTGCCTTGGCCCTGATGCCCTTCCTCCCTGCTTATGCCTTCTGTTTGCTGGGCTCACCTGTTTCTGCTTCTGCACCTCCCTGCCCCTACCTAACACATGGGCAGGGCAGGCCCTGCAGGCACCAGCCTGCTTGACAGTCCCACACAACCAGGCACAAGCACCCAGAGGTTTCCAGGTATCAGTGTCCTCTCGGGGTTGGAGTCAGGGACTGTTACTGCCTTCGGTTTTCATGCCTCCAGTTGTGCTGTGACTCCACACCCTATGTGACCCTGAGCCACGGGGAGCACCTCCTGGGCACCGGGGTTGAGCTGAAGCCTTGGAGGAAGGGGGTCCCATTCTTGTCTCCTCAGGGCACCCCTCTCCGGGGGTGTCCCTCCCTCCCATAGGCCTCTGTGTTGGGGGCCCTGAATTCAGGTCAACACACCCCGTCTCATTCCATTCTGGGGCCAGACAGGATCCCAGGCACTGGTGCCTCTAAGATGAGGAAATGAAATTGCTGAAGGCTTCTGGGACCTTAGCTGGCTCAGAGCTGGACAGAAAGCTCTGGGTCTCCCAGAGCCCCCACCAGCAGCCTTGTCTCTGTTTCCCTCTGGAGGCTGCCCTGGCCCCAGCAGCCAGGAGGAGTGTGTCGTCAGGCCCTTCAGTTCCCACAGGGTGGGGTGCACCATCTCAGTTTCCTTCCTGGAAGTTAATAGCTTCAACATAAGCATTTTCTGAGGCTTAGATCACCACGGCCGATTCACACATTGACTTATTCATTCATTCCGCCCCTCACTTTGTCTAGTCCTAGAAACCCAGGAAACACTCAGTCCTGCAGCTCCTGGGACTGTCCTCTCTCCCTCTTTCCTTCTCTTGCCATCTTTCTTGCATTCCTTTTTCCTTTTCCAATTCTGCTTTCTTTTCTATGATTAGTTCCCATGGTGTTTCCCATCTGAGGGCCTGAATAATTGAAGGGCGAGAAATGTGGCTGTGTGCACCCAGTGGCCCCAATGTCACCATGTCCTTTCTGTCCTGCTAAGTGGATGCCCAGGTGGATGAAAGGAGCTTGGCACAGTTCCGGCCTGGAGACATGGCCGTCTGGGACAGTTAGTGCTTTTTTAAGACTAAGAGCCTGTGACGAACTTTAACTCCAAACTTCTTTAGAAATAACGACCAAAAGCCTCCCCTGTGTGAAAGTGAACCACTCATCAGCATCGGCAAGGTGTGGGCAGGCAGCCAAGGCCTCCAGGCTCCTTCAGAAGCTCCACTCTCCCCCAGGGGCCTTTCCATGGGAGGCCACTTCCTCTCCTCCCTCTGACCACTGCACGAGCTTGGGACGGTGGTGGTCCTGCCCCGCCACGTGTCCTGGTGTACCAACCTCCTTGCTCTCTGCCACCTCCTGTGTGAGGGGGCATCAGGCACTGGCTCCTCCTGATCAGCCTTGTGGCAGCCATGGGTGAAGGTGGCCTTGAGAAAAATGAGGTTCCTTTCATGACCTCCCTGTCCACAACTGGCTGCGGTGACAGTCGGATGATGTGTGTTCTGTGTTTTAAGTGAATCCCAAGGGTGTTCACTCTTCCTTCCCATGTGTCTGATGTGGTCAAGGGCTGAGAGGACATGGTTGCCTCCAGCCACAGCCACACACACCTGCCAGGGCGTGACAGGCTTTGTGCAGAGTGAAGAATGCCTGTCCACAGCACAGGGATGGGGCTTAGAGAGGTGAGACCTGGTGTGTATTGCCAAGGCAGAGGGTGTCCCTCAGACATGGTGCTCCCTTCTGCCCAGATGGGACACTCAGAAACAGGCAGTGGGAGGGGTGGAGGTGGCTCCAGATTCCTGCAACTGACCCTGGGGGTCCACAGGGCTATAAGGGGCATGCAGAGGGGACACCTGCTCCTCTGACTGTGTGAGCACTTTCCTCTCTTGGACACAACTCTTGAGAAAAGCCATTGAATCCGGCCTCAGTGAGGAGTGCAGGACGGCCCCACCTGTGTGTTAGGTACCTGCCGGCCCCTTGGGAGTTATACCCCCACCTGAGACTCACTCACAGATGCCATCGGGGAGTATCTGCCCTGCTGCTGATGCCACTCACAGCCCAATGCTGTGCTTATCCCCGTCGAGGCCTGGAGCTGCTGTGGGTCTGTCACTCCGGCACCTGAGTGGCCACTTGCCCACTGCACTGAACCGGAGCTCTACCCGATGCTTTCCTGCCACTGAGACAAGGAGCTGGAGCCCCACGTGGCCACTTGAACAGCTACCAACCCAGGAGGGAGAGGCAGGCCATCTTCGGTTCTCTGGGCTGGCCAGCAAGGTATCCAACGTGTGGCCCACAGGGCAAGGATGAAGGAACCTGAGACTCCCCACGAGGGCACCCCGAGAAAACTCCTAGGGGCTGAAGAGAAGGTTGCAAGAGGTGGGGCCAGCCCTGCTGTGCCGCCATAGCCCTTTGGGTGCCAGGCTGTGCCCGGCCGCACCTTCCTCTAAGCGAGGAGATGTCCTGCCCCAGTGGCCAGATGTCACATGTGCTGGTGGAAGACTCCGGTGAGGAAGGGCCGGCAGCACGGAAAGTGAGACGTCCTCCCTGGGGTCTGAGCGCCACAGCAAAGTGCCCATGAGTAGCAGGTGATCTGGACACAAGCACTGAACTCTTGCCTGGCTCCTGCAGGGTCAGGATGCTTGTGAGGGGTGAGGCACAGAGAGCAGCCCTGACGGGGGATGGATCTACCCGCACATCAGGTCACCTCCTCCCACTCTGACATCAGCAGGAACTCACATATTTTTCCTCAGTGGACATTTGGAAGAAAATAGCATCCGTGCTTGTAATATTAAAGTGGAATTTTGTACCACCTTACGTGACGCATTCATCACATAGTTTTGGGTGTATAAAGTTGGACTTTTGTGCTTCTCCTTAGTCTGCTGTAAGCTACTGGCTGTGTGAACTCTGAAGTCACGCTACACAACAGCCAGGCCTGGCATGGCCAGCGCCATCTGCTATGCAGCAGGTGTGCAAAAAAGCCTCTGTTCATTTACCAGCCCATAGTGGCAACCCTTTGTGAGGGCAAGCTCCCAGCCCGTCCAAGAAGATGAACTGGTCTTAGGATCTGGAGAACTCATGCTTGAAGTTATGGCTCAGATATGCTCTGAATGCCTTTAGTGCAGCCTAGACCCTGCAGAAGTCCAAGCTAGGAGCCCTTCGTGTCCTTGGGCTGCTGTGGACCCTGTAGGCCGGTCCCAGTGCCCAGGTTTGGTGTCTGGGTGTAAACCGATGCTGGAGCAGCAGTTGGCTGCTGTCCTCTCAGACTTCCTGGTCTCCCTTGGGGAGACAGGGGAGCAAAGTACTGAAGCCCTGAGATGATCTCATCAGACCCCTGTTGCTAGCAGTAGGCAGCTGGGGTGAACATCAGTGATGTTCCTCTGTGGACAAGGGAATGTGAGTGGGCTCACTCAAGGGCTGCGCCCGGAAGGCTTTCCTCTGGGAGTCCCAGGGCTCTGGGCCAGTTCCAGTCTTCCCGGGCTCTGGTTCCAGTTCTGCTTTCCTCTGCAGGTGCCCCACGCCTGGCTGTGACGGCTCTGGCCATATCACAGGGAACTACGCTTCACACCGGAGGTGAGCCTCCCGTGCCCTCAGGTCCTGGGCCCCAGGGGTGGGTAGGGAATCTCTTCCTTAGATGAAGATCGGAAGACACTAATGTTGCTGACCACTGGAGTCCATTTCCATCTCTTTAATCTGAATTGTTGCCATTTCCAGAACCTGATTAGATTGCCAGAACCTGATTATCTGCAGTAAGATAAAAAGACAAAGTGTCAGGGTTAGGGGCTCATGGAAATGCTTCTCCTTCTGACCCTGCTGCCTCGTGCGAAGGCTCCGTGTCTGTGGATTCTGCTTCTTACAATGGATCCATCAGTTGCCCTCACTCTCTCCCACCCCAACCTAGGGTCACAGAGCGTGAGGGGCGAGGAGGAGATGAACGGGTGTGAGAAGCCGCTGTTCTAGCACTAAGGTGGCCTTTTTTCCTCTTTCAAAATCAGCTTGTCCGGCTGCCCTCGTGCAAAGAAAAGTGGAGTCAAGGTGGCACCCACCAAGGACGACAAGGAGGACCCCGAGCTGATGAAGTACGTTGGGCCATTGCTTTGCAGAATTGAGATTTTCCTGTGTTTTGTAATGTAGAAAATGCCTACTAGAGTCCCTTTTCATTAATACAATGGGTCACCTAACTGATCAATGCCAACTTTCGTTTTTATGGAAGCTCTCATACTGCACTTGGCACCTATGAAGATGTGAGCCCTGAGTGTCGTATGGAGGGCATGGGTGCCAGAGCCTCCGGGCTTCTCAGGTCTGGAGTGTTTGACGGGGCTGGGAGAGGCAGAGCACCCTTCTACCTGTGTGTTAGGGCCACCTGGGAGTGGGCCCCAGGGCCTTGCAACCTGCAGACTTTTGTCTGCAGGAAAGGTGAGATGCAGAAGTCAAGGAGAAGAGGGTGGTTAGAAAGACGTTGAAGCTTTGAATCCCATGTGTCCGTCCACCCACACACCTATGCAGAGAGCTGGTAGATTGAGAGAGCCGGGAGGATCTAAACTGGACACCAGACACTGTTGGGTGAAGGAGAGGACATCCTTGGCCTTAAGTGACCCAAAGTCCTTGAGGCAAAAAGAATCTCCTCTGTTGCTCTCCCGACTGGGGCAGGGTGGGGCTGACAGGTGAACCCTGCCTCTGTGTTGTCTTACTCGGTGGGGGTTTGTGTCCTCGCAAGCCTATTCTCCCAATAGAGGGTGGGTCCCCTGCACTGCCCACTTGTAGGTGGGGGCAATGCTTTGCCACAGACTCAAACCAGGTGGCCCACTGGCCAATGTGCCCAGGACCGAGGTACTTTCAGAGCTGACATCTGGCAAAATGGGCAGTGGGTTCCCCAGCAGGTGAGCAGTGGAAATGATGGCTCTGGACACTTTGTTGCCCAGGGCCTTGGGGCTGGCTTGGTCGGGACAGGGCCCTACTATGCCCACAGGAAACAGGTTGCCCTGATTGTGTGACCTGCTGGGCCAAGGGCAGGCAGACCTCACCCCCAGGGAGGGGGCAACTTGTCCGAGATTGGGTTGCCCCTCTTGGTAGCTCGCTCCAGCTGTGCCCCTGGAGGAACCTAACTGACCAACATCACATCCTTCGGAAGGGCTGGCCCCACCAGCTGTTTGGTGTAATAGGCTGTGGTTTGTTTGTTTATTTTTTACAATAAAACTGTAATGAATGCTAAATTAACAATGCAAAATTTGTGGTCGTTAGTACTATGAAGGCCGCACACTAAATGCTGAGGTGCAGAAAAAACATTTCGCCCCTGAGAATCCAGGAATTTGATATGATCATATAAGTGCAACACCTTTATGGATTTGGCGAGGATCCTGCTGGCAGGGAGATTACAAGTGAATCGTGCTGCATTTGCAGATGACTAAAATCAAGATCAGCATTTTTCAAATTAACCAGGAAAAATGGTTTTCCTTTCTAATGTGCTGTCAACTTAGCTTTAAAAAAAACAAGAGTTCTGCAGCCAAGAGGAGACTCGACTTTGAGAAACATTTCAGCATTTGCAGGATAGACGAAGTTCCTGATGGCCCCACGGCAGAGGGAACCTGACCACTTAACCTCTCTGTTTTACAGGGGTTTGCCTCCCCAGCCATAAACTTTAACTGCATTGATAATTGCCTAACGTCTTTAAACAGATGCAGATCGAAGCAGAAACTCGAATGGATGTGTCAGGTCTTGCTGAGGGATGGGATTTTGTCAGCGTGCGTGAGCTGTGATCGGGAGAGCCTGGTGGAGCAAGTCCTTTTTATGACATCTCATGCCTGCACTATTTAAAACTGAGTCACATCAGGCACTTGGTGGTAAATCCCTTTGCCACAGCTTTATAACTGGTCATAAAAGTCCTGCGGAGGCGCCACCATGGGAGTCCCCTGCCCTGCCCATTGTCCCTAGAGGGGAGCCCACGCTGCCCCTGGCCACACAGACACCCGACAAATTAAGTGCACCTCTGGTTCCTGGTCCTGGCCGTGTTTCTCATGTCACTGCACACACGGCTTCTGCCCCCCATCACGTGACAGGAAACGCTAGCCCACCCAAGAAGCACAGAGGCCTCACCAGCTCAGTGCCCGCACCCCTGCCCCAGCACGTTTCAAACATGACGTCCCTGACGGCTTGAAAGTCTCCACACATGGTGTTGTGAGAAAGAGAACGTACCTGAAATCTGAAATCCTCTCCATGTATGTGACCCAGGGGAACAAAAACAGTTTCCCTTGAGGAAGGGGACTAGTGTTTTGCAAGAAAGGGAGTAAAAATAATTCAGATTTGGGCCAGGTGCTGTGGCTTATGCCTGTAATCCCAGCACTTTGGGAGGCCGAGGTGGGCAGATCACCTGAGGTCAGGAATTTGAGACCAGCCTGGCCAACATGGTGAAACCCCATCTGTACTAACAACACAAAAATCAACTGGGTGTGGTGGCGGGCGCCTGTAATCCCAGCTACTTGGGAGGCTGAGGCAGGAGGATTGCTTGAAGCCAGGAGATGGAGGTTGCAGCGAGCCGAGATCACGCCACTGCCCTCCAGCCGGGGCAACAGAGTGAGACTCCGTCTCACTAATAATAATGATAATTCAGACTCGACCGTGTAGAGTCACTGAAGAGCCACCTCCCATTTGGCCAGTGCCTCTTCCCAGCCCAGGTCCTCGCCTCAGGGTCGGCTGTGCCTGGCACAGGTGCCCCCCAGGGCCCCATGGCTGGGAGGCATCCCCATCTGAGGCGGGCTGGACATTGAATGTGAACTTCCCGAAGCCCCCATAGGGGCCGCCGGCAGCGTCTCTGCTCTGGAAGGGGTTGAGACGGCCTTGGACTGGCTCAGGGAATGTCCTGTGAGTTTCTGAGGGCTGGGTGGGTGGGAGGAGCAACAAAGGGAAAAGAATCCAGAGAGGGGCCTGTGGAGAGAGAAAGCAGGGCCCTGGCCGAGGTGGCTGGGAAGTGCCCGAAATGGCAGCTTCAGAGATGAGGCCAGTGTGGGGCAAGGAGCCGGGTGCTGCCTTCCCTGCCCAGGCCTTGTTGACCTCCCGCCGAGTAGCGCAGCCCTGTGCCCCCATCTCACCCCTGCAGCAGGAGCCTCTGCCACTGCCCCCGCCCCCCGCTACTGTCCTCCGGAGCGCTTCCTGCGCTGACTGTGACTTCCCTGTATCCCTGTGGATCTCTTTGTAAATGGAGCAATGTCCTCTCTTGGGGTCTTGTGTTGCCAGGTAATCAGCACAGTGAGTGTGTGACAAATGGTAATTTGGATGAGTTTCACTGATGGAGAGATAAGAATGAGCCTTGCAGACTGAAGATCTTGTCCTAGGTTTGGAGTGGGTTCCTGGATGACGTGGTCCCTCAGATCCCCAAATCCTGGTCCAGGTCCTTCCCTGAGGCAGTGGGGACAGACACTCAGAGAGGTCTTGGGCCTGGGCCCTCTGCATTGTCATTGTCCTGTTTGTCTCTGACCCACACTGTGCTCAAGGCATTTGCCAATCTGAATTTATGTTATTTTCATAAGGGCCTCTATCCCTCTCCTGGAACACCCAGAACAAAGGAAAGGAAATCACCATTGAAGGCCAGCCTCAGGCAGGAGTGATTATGGGATATCCTAGTGAGTCTCCCCCACATGGGGTCTGTGTTCCTCCTTCTAGAACATAGATCTCGGTGTGGCAAAGCTGCAACATCTATGGGCATTGCCCCCCGATTGCACTGGCCTCAGTCTGGGAGGCTGTGAGGTGACAGGCCCCTGCTGTCCCTGAGCTCCCCTGCTTAGGGGACCTTGTCATTCTCATGGATCCATAGGCCCCCAGGCCTAAGCTTGATGCTCCCAGGGAGTGGCCTCTGGGTGGTCTCAGCTGACCACATGGCTCCACATTGCTGAGTGACACAATAGTGACTCCAGCAGCAAGGCTCAGAGTGAACCTGAGGGCAGCCCCCAGGCCCAGGGTCATAGCTGCTGGAGGGCACGGAAAGAAGGTGGCTGCGGAGACTCCAGCCATACAGAGGCTGTGAGGCCAAGGCGGAAGAGGGAGCGTGGCCCTGCAGTCTTCACGTTCAGCCCGGAAGGGCCAGGTTCTTCCCTGAGGCTCCAGGACCTCAGCTGCCCTCCCTGCCTCACTCAGAAGTCCTTTAATGTGTGATGCTGGGCTCCCTCGTGTCTGGCTTGGGAGTGTCTCCAGGCTTCTCCTCCCAACCCTTCGCCCCTGTACTCACCCTGGCCTTTCTGTGCTCAGGTGCCCAGTTCCAGGCTGTGTGGGGCTTGGTCACATCAGCGGAAAATACGCCTCTCACAGGAGCGCGTCCGGCTGCCCACTGGCCGCCCGCAGGCAGAAGGAAGGTTCCCTCAATGGCTCGTCATTCTCCTGGAAGTCCCTGAAGAATGAAGGACCGACCTGCCCCACCCCGGGCTGTGACGGCTCTGGCCACGCCAATGGGAGTTTCCTCACCCACCGGAGGTAACTGTGCCTGCAGGCCCTGCCCCTCTGCAGTCAGTAGGGACCCTTGCCTGGGGCCTGGGGCTGAAGCCAGACCAGGGCTCCGTGTGACCACAGTTTCTCAAGGGAAAGGCCAGGCCACATGGGTAGCGGATGGGGGAGGCTAGTGGGTCTGTTGTGCCAGGTGATGCTGTTGGTTATGTCTTCACCATGCGTCTTCCCTCATAAGCCACCCTTCCACAGCCTGTGGGAGTCCTTCCAGGCTGGGTGTTACGCTGGACACAGAGGCCACACATGAGCAGAGCCCTGGGTCTGACACGTTCTCTTAACAGGCTGACAACTTCTCAGGAAAAGTGTGTCTCCTACACCCTTTGCCCTGTGTCTCCCATGCACACCTCTTCTTTGAACTCTGGGCAGAGACCCCTGCCTGCTTTGCAAGGGAGCTGGCGACCCCTCACTGTCTGGCAGTGGCTTGGGCAGCACTCACCACCTCTCACCTGCCCTCCGACACCTGCTGTGGAGCTGAGGGACCTTGCTTCACCAGCCCCCACTTCCTGTGTGTGTCCTATGGCGACAATAAGTGCCTGATCCCATCAGAAACCCTGTGTCTGGGCCTAGGGCCAATGCTGACTCTTCATTCCCTCCCCTGTCCCTCCCCTCCCCCTTCCTCTCCCTTCTCCCTCCTTTCCTCTCCTCCCTCCCTTCCTCCTTCCCTTTCCCTCCCCTTTCCTCCCCTCTCCCTTCCCCTATCCCTCCCCATTTCCTTCTTTCCCCTCCCTTCCCCTCCCCTCTCCCTCCCCTTTTCTTCCTCTCCCCTTCCCTCCCTCTCTCCCCTCCCCCTCCCCTCTTCCCTCCCTCTCCCCTCCCCTCCCCTTCCCCTCCCCTCTCCTTCCCTTTTCCCTCCTCTCCCCTCCCCTTCCCCTCCTCTCCTCTTCCCCTCCCCTCCCCACCCCCTCTCCTCCCCTTCTTCCTCTCCCCTCCCTTCCCCCCTCACCTTCCCCTTCCCTTCCCTCCCCTTCCTCACCTTCTCTTCTTTTTCTTCACCTCCTCTCCCTTTTCCCTTCCTTCCTCCCCTACAAGATTAATTAACTCATTCATTCAACAAAAGCCTTTGCACCATGTACTCAGCCCTGGAAAGAGAGCAGAGAAGAAAAGGACAACTAACCCTTTTCCTTGTAGAGTGCATTTGGGGCAGAATAGGTGGGACAGCCTATAAACAAATAAGTACGTAAATGACAAAGAGGACAAGGAAGTCCTCTTTGAGAAGGAGGTAGCAGCTTGGCCTGAGGTGTCTGGGGCACAAGGCCTCAGTGAGGTGGCTGGAGCTGGGAACAGCCTGGTCCGCTGGACGAGGTTGGAGGTGCTGGGGGGCTGGAGCCAGGGAGAGGCAGCGAAAGGAAATGAGGTAGAAAGTTCTGGGCCAGGGCTTATCCGGCTGCCAGCTGGCAAGGACTCAGTGTTCACTGTGAGTGAGGGGCCTGGCAGAAGGCAGAGGAGAGACTAGATCTGGCACGGGCAGCTGGCACGGTCACAGTCGCAGAGGCCGGGAAGGCCACTAAAGGAGGCCACTGCAGCCAGGGTCAGGTGGGCAGAGACTCAGGCTGGGCTTCCTAAGGACGTCTCACTTGCCTCAATCAACCTTTACTTATGGTATGGATACAATCACTTCATAAAGGAAATCGTGCCTGAGAATGTACAATTTTAATGCCTTTTTCTGCTCGAGTGTCTGTATCTGAGGAGTGATCTGTGATTGTCGTTACCACCACATCCTAGAGGGTGTCTCAGAGGCAGAGTCAGCCAGGACTGGCTCCTCTGGGAGGTCTGGGCTGCAAAGCACAGGGAAGCGGGTCCTGTGGACCTCAGACCCCAAAGGGAGCCTTACCCAGAGCACCACTGCCCCGGCCCCTCGAGTATCAGGTAGGGCCAGCTATGGCTGTGCCAGGTGAGGTGAGCTCTGGAGTGTCCCCTTCCCAGCCTCTGCCCTGCCTAGATGTAGCTTCTTTTTCCCCGTAGAACCCAGTTTGGCCGTAGGGAGGCCCTCCGGGTCATCTAGGTGAGGTGGACATGCCTTCTGTTAACCCATAATGTGTGACCCTGGGCTGGTCATGGTGTCTGACCCCAAACTAGTTGTGGTGACCCCTAGACTATCCCATAGTGTGTGACCCTGGCCTTGTCATGGTGCGTGACCCTGGGCTGGCCGTGGTGGGTGATCCAGGGCTGGCCGTGGTGGGTGACCCTGGGCTGGTCGTGGTGGGTGACCCTGGGCTGGCCGTGGTGGGTGACCCAGGGCTGGTCGTGGTGGATGACCCTGGGCTGGCCGTGGCAGGTGACCCTGGGCTGGCCGTGGTATGTGACTCTGGGCTGGCCGTGGTATGTGACTCTGGGTTGGCCGTGGTGGGTGACCCTGGGCTGGTCTTTGCGAGTGACCCCAGGATGTTCATGGTGGATGACTCTGGGCTGGCCGTGGTGGATGACCCTGGGCTGGCCATAGTATATGACCCTGGGCTGGTCATGGTGGGTGACCCTGGGCTGGTCTTTGCGGGTGGCCCTGGGCTGGTCTTTGCGGGTGACCCTGGGCTGGCCGTGGTATGTGACTCTGGGTTGGCCGTGGTGGGTGACCCTGGGCTGGTGAATGATATGTGGCCTCTGCTTCCAGTTTGTCAGGCTGTCCCAGAGCAACATTTGCTGGAAAGAAGGGAAAACTCTCAGGGGATGAGGTCCTCAGTCCAAAATTCAAGACTAGCGATGGTAAGGATGGCTTCCTGAATTTCCCTGCTCATGACTGGGTGCCCGGGTGAGAGAGAGCTGTGCACCTTTTTGGTGGGAAGATGGCAGAGAGATGAAGCCCCTCCTGGAATGAGTCATGGCAGAGGCAGATCCCTTGACCTGAGCTGACAGCCTTTTGGACCTTGGCTCTGCAGCTCTTGACACCTGTGTCTGGGGCCCCTGGCCCTCAGGAGGTCATGCCTGCTGTAACCTGTGGCTTTGGTGACCACTGGGATCAGAGTCCAGTGGAGCCCACGTGCTATGATTTTGTGGAGAGGTGAGGCTCATTCCCACTTAGGTGAGGAAATTCAGCATCGCCTGAACAAACTTCCATCTTTAATGTAGCAATTAATATCTCCCAAAGAGATTTAAGCCTTTCCACCTGCCACCCAGCTCAGGAGGCAAACCATAAACACTCATCTCAGAATTTTCAAGACAGACAGACTTCTCCAGCACGCAATGTGGGGTATGAGCCCCAGAGAGATGAGCTCAGATAACCAGGAGGGGGGACCTCTGCTGCATGGGGGGTTGCAGTTCCATCTAGAAAGCAGGCTTCCCCACAGCACTTTGGCCCAGGCCTGCCTGAGGCCCAGAGCCACAGCTCAGGTTTCTCACTGGGTCAGTGTTGGAGAATGATGAGGAGATCAAGCAGCTGAACCAGGAGATCCGAGACCTGAACGAGTCCAACTCGGAGATGGAGGCCGCCATGGTACAGCTGCAGTCCCAGGTAGGTGTTGCCGCCCCCCACTCCTGGGCTCTTTGCCTTCCCAACCCAAACATTCATCCTGGGAACAGTGAGGCATCCGTCGGCACTCATCAAGGTTGCCGTCAGGGCTGAGCTGACGGACAGCGCAGTGCCTGGCACACAGGCACACTTAGGACGTGCTGGCCACTCACGTTGTGGTGTCTGTGAAGTCACACTGTGAGTGCTGGCGGGTCGCTGGAGCTGGTTGTCCCACTAGGGCTGTGGTCTCGTTAGCGTTAATAATACTGTTAATAATACTAGTCCCATTAAGATTAGCAGCACTGTCTCTCTTACTCTCATTAGAATTCGTCCTGTCAAGGCTAGTGGTCCCGTTAGGCTTACTGGTCTTGTGAGCACCAGCAGTCCGTGAGTCCTTAGAGCCAGGCCTCTGGAGCCAGGTTTCTTCCCCAGCACAGCCACATACCAGCTGAGGGACCTGACAAACCTTTCAGCCTTTTCCTCCGTAAATGGAGGTAAGAACAGGATTCTACTCCAGGTTATTGCACAATGAACGCATTTCTATGAGGAAAACATTTAGCATAAGCACCTGATCCAGAGTAAGTGTGGTCAATGAGAGCTGCTGTTGCTGAGGAATAGGATTAGAAATTACTTCAAATGTTTGTGTCTTATTTTCTGATTTCCCTAAAATGAGCATTTGTAATCAGAAAAATAAAAGAAAAACACTAGAGATCTTATTTTGAAAATAAGAGCATGCCTCACCTGTGGCTGCTGAGTGGAGTCTGCGGCTGCAGTGGGGGAGTGGGCACACATAACTGTGCCCCTAACGGCTGGAGGGACAAAGGGACAAGGAAGTGACCAGGTCCCACAGGGAATTTGGGCAGAGCCCCTCTGGGCAGGGACAAATGGGGAGACGGCGGCCTCCACCAAGGCGGCAGAAAATGAGTGACATACTCCAGCCCCATGTGTCTCGTTACTCTGCTCTTGTCTCTACTGGCAAACAGGCTCACGTTGACCGCTTGTTACTCAAGAGCCTGTATAAAAATAGCATCACCCCACGGGGATCAGGAAGGATTTTCGTTGTCATGCACATGTCAATGCTGCGTGCCCCCAGGTTCATAGGCAGTGACAACAGAGAAGGGGCGCCGGCCCCGCTGGCAGAGCCATCCCCATCCCCTCCTGGTGTCTCCGAGTGTGGAGATGCACTGTCGTATGGGTGTCCCACTTTGTGCTCCCTGCTCCTCCCCTTCTCAAAGTCCTCAGAGCCTTCATCAGTGTCAGTGTCCTTGGGGTAGCACCTCTGATTTCTCTTTATTTGCCAAAACCAATCTTTTTAAAGACAAATTATTACCTTTTACTGGCATCCTTTTGGAAGGACTCAGAAGCCCCTGTCCCCTTGAGGGAGTTTGGTGAGTGGTGTCCTCTGCAGAAGGGCAAAGGCAAAGGGAAGGCAGGTCCCTGTCTCCCACGCAACCCTTTCAGAGCCACATGCTTGTCGCCAGGTGGCAGAAGAAGCGTGCTTGACCCCATCCACAGCCTCCCAGGAAGGAGCTCACCACTCCTGCCTCGTGTGTCACCCACACTGTCTTTCCGTGAGTGTAGCCTCTGCCCCCACGGCTCCCTGCAGATGTACAGTCTGGCTGGCAGCTGTTCCTGGACACCAAAGGCCTCAGGGCCAACGCAGCCCTGGGCAGGTTCACCGCCACGGTGGGGAAGTGAGAAGACTTGCCTGTGGTTGGCCTGGGGAAGACGTGCTTGGGAGGCCCTGAGGAGGCTCTCTGTTGGTCTTTCTGGTGAGGGGAAGACCCAAAGGCCGTCCGACACCCCACAGGGTGGGTGCAGTGATTCCCGTCTTACAGATAGAAGCAGGAAGCATGGTGGAGTCTGAAACTGAGACAGGGCGCTGTGAAGTCTGTGCTCCCACCCCATCCCCTCAGGACAGAGGGGCTCAGAAAACCAGGAAGGGGACCTCTGCTGCACAGGGGTTTCGGTTCCATCTAGAAAGCATGGTACAGGGAGACGTGCCACACAAGCCCCTTCCTGGCTTCCCTGGAGTCAGGCCATGTCTCCAGAGGGCCCTTGTCTTTCTCTCCTCTGGCAGCCCCTCACCTGTGGCAGGACACTTACAGGAAGGCAGGGTCCCTGCCCTTCCCCCACCCCAGGGTTCTGCATTCTCCCAGAGGGTTGTGAGAGGCAGCCCAGAGAGGACTCCCAGGAGGATGGGGGCCAAGGGCAGACAGCACTTCAGACCTCTCTCTGGCACAGATCTCCTCCATGGAGAAGAACCTGAAGAACATCGAGGAGGAGAACAAGCTCATTGAGGAGCAGAATGAAGCCCTGTTTCTGGAGCTGTCCGGCCTGAGCCAGGCCCTCATCCAAAGTCTCGCCAATATCCGCCTTCCACACATGGTAGGCAGCACGCGGACCTGCCGGCACCACAGCTGCCCCCCAGGGTCTCTCCGGAAAGCAGGAGGGCAGGGCATCTCCCACCCCCTCTGCCTCTGGGTCCTGCCCTAGGGGTCCTGTGCCCTGGTGGAGATTCTCTCTACCCCTAATGGCCTGGGCATTGGTTGGCTATGGTGGCTTTAGCCCTCCTGAGTAGCTAAGGAACCCGAAGCAAAATGGTGATTCCATCAGCAGAGAGGCTACTGCTGGGATGGCTGCAGAGAGAAACACTCAAAGCAACCAGGGCAGGGCAGCCAGTGCTGCCCCGAGTTGGTACGGGCTTGTCTCGGGTCACACGGGGGCACAGGTTTGATGCTCCCACATCAGGTTCTTTGGTGTGGGGCCCACTGCATGGATGGGGCTTGCTAACCTGGTTCTGTTCTCTAGGAGCCAATATGCGAACAGAATTTCGATGCCTATGTGAGCACCCTCACCGACATGTACTCCAACCAGGAGTGCTACCAGAACCCGGAGAACAAGGACCTCCTGGAGAGCATCAAGCAGGCTGTGAGGGGCATCCAGGTCTAGGCCGTGTGGTACCCAGGAGTGTCCCAGCCCACCACACCGTTTACCTCCCCCGCCCTGCCCCACACCGTGGGGATGCCCAACTCACAGTGACTTCCCGTTCGCGGCCCGGTGTGGCCTTGGGTGGGTTTATCCAAAGGGATGGCTGGAAATCAGCCTCTCCCACGATGCTCCCTCCAGGCTTGGGGCCGTGGCGGCCCCATCTGTGCGCACAGGGGCACCGAAGAATTACAAAGTGATTTATTTTTGTTTTCTGAAAGAAATCTGAAGAGCAGCTCAAAGTCTCCAGTGGAAGCTCATGGACAAGGTTCTCAGGGAAGTTTTGGAGTTTGCAACCACAGTATTCCTTTGTCTGTCGAGGCTGGGAGGGTAGCCGTGAGCGTGGTGGGCGGGTGGTGTGAGTGGCATCTTGGCCTGGAGGACATGCCCGGGGCAGCGTGCCTGTGCTCAGTGAGGGCGGCTGAAGCAAGTGCGTTTTCTGTTTTCATTTAATTCAGTTTTGTGTTAAGGGTGGAACAAAGCTCTGTCCCAGAGGGAAAGTTAGGAATGGGCCTCCCAGAGGACACTCCAGACAGTTGACAAGCATCGCAGCCCCTGTCAGGTCAAGGAATTTTAACCTGGGAGACTCCTGAAAATCAGCCTAGTGTCTGGGGGCAGCTGGCGCGCTGAGGCTCTGGAGATGTGTGTGGCCCTGGTCACAGCTCCCTGTTGGGGCTGCAGCCTTTAGACCCTAGGTCTGGGATCCACGTCCAGGGACCGCTCTGGCTTCTGTGCATCCACCCGGACCCCTGACCCATCACTGCCACATGATCCGGGTCGTGGCCAAGCTTGACCTCTGCATCCATGGTGACGGAGGTGGCAATGGCATCATCAAGGTCAGAGGGTAAATTCCTAACAGGAGACCACCAAGGTTTCACTTCTTTTAGATCCATCCAGTATGTGAAAAAAGGGTACATTTTAATTTAATGTGTTAAAAACACAATGTTCCTACTGTGTAAATAGAATCCAAGTCAGTTGTGACTGCAATTCCAAGTTAGTATTTAAAAGTAGAGAAATTGCACTTCCTGGAAAAAATTAAAAAGTAGTTAGTTTAATTATTCTGTAAATTATTTAATTTTGTCAAGATGTATTTATATTCACAACCTCTTATGTTAACGTTTGCTATTTATTTAACATTTTTATTTATTAATTTTATACTATTTCAACTAGACCCCACACCAGGGCACCCTAAGAGGGGAAAAGTGAATTCAAAGCAAAAATAACTATTTGACTATAATGTAGGCCACAAAAAATCTTGATATAACTCCTAGTTATAATTTTGATGCAACCAAGTTATTTTTTATATATTTTGTTATTTATTCTTTTAATAATGGAATTTTTTTAAAAAGTATTTTGTAACTGAGGAATTTTGATAATTTGGGGATTTTTTTCCCTTGGTCCAGTGGAGAGAAAGACGTTTTGGTTTTCTTTTTCCATTTTGGGTTCCTTTTGTTTTAAGCACGGATAACAGCAAATGGAATTCTGTATTTATTATTATTTAAGTGTAGCGCAGATGTGTGTGCTTGGGCATGTTTCTCGTGTCGCGTTTGCGTGTCGGCCCTTGCGGTGGAGTCCTGTTGCTGTGAGGGGGTGCCGGCCGCAGGCAGCCTCGAGTCGCCACTGGGCTCACAGGCTGTGCCGCCCATCCCTCCGACAGCTCCAATACTGTGACCCTCCTTCCTCAGGAAACGCGTTGAACCCACAGCACTCCATGGTGTGTTTGCAGGGTGATTTCCTAATAAAAGTCCACTCTGACTGTGAGTCGGTGCTGTGGTCTGTGGGGAGGACACTGTCTCCATTCCTGGTGGGCTCTATCGTGCACCCTCCTGGGAGCCATTCCTGGTGGACTCTATCGTGCACCCTCCTGGGAGCCATTCCTGGTGGACTCTATCGTGCACCCTCCTGGGAGCCATTCCTGGTGGACTCTATCGTGCACCCTCCTGGGAGCCATTCCTGGTGGGCTCTATCGTGCACCCTCCTGGGAGCCATTCCTGGTGGACTGTATCGTGCACCCTCCTGGGAGCTTTTCCTGGTGGACTCTATCGTGCACCCTCCTGGGAGTCATTCCTGGTGGGCTCTATCATGCACCCTCCTGAGAGTCATTCCTGGTGAGCTCTATCATGCGCCCTCCTGGGAGCGCGTGGGCAGGAGGGGAGTCATCCATCTCTGGTCTCTCCTTGATACCACACGTGGGGCCCCCCTTGTGTCAGTTTAGCCAATATCTCCTTTTGAAACTACCCTCGCTCACCGCCTCCATGTGTGTTTCTAGAAGGTCTAAGTCACTCTATCTTGCCCCTTCCCACATGACCAGTCATTTGCAAATTGAAGTTTTTCCCAGGAGTCTTTTCTTAGGGTCAGGGAGAAAAAGTTTTCCTGCTGAGGTTGTTAGGCGTGGGGGCGTGGAATTGGGGTTTGCCTGGGCTCTCTCTCCTGGCCACAGGAGGAAGCCATCAGTAATAGGAGAGAGTTCAGACATTCTGGAGGTGGGCAAAGCTGACAACGGAGGTAGACGTGGAGGAGAAGAGAGCTCTCTGATGATCTTTTTAGAGCTCATGGGCCCAGCCATGTCTGAAGGCACTCCACCCTTGAACTGCCCAGTTATGTAAGGCAATGGATTCTTTTTTTTTTTTTTTTTCAAGCTGGCATACGAGGCCAAAAAGCCAATGCAAACCAGCTTTAAAAAAAAAAAGTGACTTCTCCCCTTTTTCATTTTTGTACTTTTGTGTCAGGTGGAGCTCTAGTGCTCCTAGAGCAAGACTT
Organism: Chlorocebus sabaeus; assembly: GCF_047675955.1. Classification (NCBI taxonomy): domain Eukaryota; kingdom Metazoa; phylum Chordata; class Mammalia; order Primates; family Cercopithecidae; genus Chlorocebus; species Chlorocebus sabaeus. Next base: position 115,130 of record NW_027327817.1, read on the forward strand.
GGACTTGGGGCTTCTAGTCACATTCGGCCTAAACTGTCAACATGCTTTTGACCTCCCTGGAATCTGGCCCTGGTGGTAGTCCTGGAGCATTCATCTGATATGCAAACAAAGGATCCATCTTCACTGACAAATTCTTAGAAATTCTGGACTGAGTTTCCAACCTCTGTTGTAGTCAGACAGGGTCCGTAGCACCTGTGGAGGACATTTGATCTGCCTTCAGGGCTCCAACTGCTGGCTCTGGGGGCCCGAGCAGGTGCCAGTGCCTACTAGTGGGTCATGCAGAACCTGTTCAACTATGAGGAAGGGCTCCTGGGGGTCCCCTTTGGTGAGGCCCCATTTGTGACAGGGAGACCAGTGGCCTGGAGCTGTATCCCTTCACATCAGCACAGCAGATGCAGGGTGGGTGTGAGCAAGACCGAGTCTGCAGCGTCCCCTCAGCAAGCTGAGGTAAAATCATTCTGGGGGACATGAGAGTTGGCTGGAGAGATGGGGACTATGATGTTCCTGCTGGGGCCACAGGCTGTTACCATGATGTTAGAAAGCTGCACAATCCCACAGTTTGATAATGGCATGAGCTGGTCACCCCCAACAAGATTCTCTCACTTTTTGCTTTGAGGCACTGGCTGGGCCACCAGCCCACTGGGAGCTGGGAGAAAAAGTGTCTAGAGTCACAGGCATATGCTCTCTTAGGATTTATTTTTGGTATGGGACCCCACAGCTAGGCCTTCTCTACCAGCCTGCAGACCCTCCTGTTTACCATATCCAGAGAATAAAGCTCAAGGTTTCATCCAGAGGGAGGGGAGTGTTTGCCTGGCTCTCAGAGTCAGGGTGGAGTTCTGGGGAAGGGGGATACTGGCCCCCGAAACACTTTCTCCCAGTCGTCTTCTCCCATCTCCAGCAGAATTTGGTACCACCAGTTCTTGGAGGGTTCTGAGGTGTGGACAGTGTTGGTTCTGAACTTTCTACACTCTGGCCAGAATTCAGTGTTTTGGGTCTTCTAGCCCATTTATTTTGCATCTGTGAATTTTCTGGCTTCTAAATTGCTTTGTTGCAATTTCATCTCCTCGCTCCTGCCGAGTTATGCCTTAAAATCTGTCATTTTAGCCAGGTGTAAGAGACAACAAAGGTAAATACACATATACACCTGCTTTCCTTACCTGAATGGGTATGCTTCAAGCTGATGAGCACACGACTGTCTGCCTGAACAGACGGGAAGTCAGCTTAGTGCTGGGTCGACAACACCCCGTGAGTAATTGAAGCCTCAAGTTCAGGCGAGATTTTCCTATTAACCCCTCTGTCTCTCTGAAGCTGGTGGCCTCTCAGAGGCTGCTAAAGACATGGATGTGGAGGGTTTCCTAACCATCACCTGGCTGTGAATCCTGCAACACAGGCCATCTATGCTCCCAGGGGTTGTAGCCTCTGTGCCATTCCCTTTGCCGTTCTTAAAATATGGAGGTGGAGTGTGGACTTCTCTAACAGAGTCTTAAGTCTTCACAAGGGCACCCTTATCCATGATCGTGGGTGGCCTGGGCTGATGCCAGGCAGCTGACCTTTGGCAGAGCTATGCTCTGAGCCACTCTGGCCCTCACTGCACCCCAAGCCCACCACCCCTCCTGGCTGCTCCCATTGTCTCTGCCTCTCTTCCCTTCCTCTCAGGGTCTTCAGCATGCAGGTCTCCGTGTGTGCTGACTTTTCTAAAGCCTGGCCTCTCCTCTTCCGGCACCTGCTATGGCTCCCTCCTCCTCTCCCTCTACTGTATCTTCCTCCCATCTGCTTATGTGCTCCTGGCCTCTCCTCCTTCCTGATTTCCACCCTACCCTGCAGCTGTCCCAGCCCCTTTCTCCTCATTCCCAAAGCTGATGTCTGCTGTGTGCAGAGAACTCCCATACTGTCCCCCAGTCCTGTCTTCCCTGGCTCTGGCACCTTGTGGGTATGCACGTGGATGCCCCAGAGGCATCAGGACACATGCCTGGGTGAACACAACCGCCTGCCCGCCACTCCCACCTGGTCCTTTCTGGGCCCAGCAAGACACCAACCCCCATCAGCCCCTGGTCTTCAGTCACGCAGCTGAAGGTCACATGGCCACACGAGAGCCCCTGAGCACAGCTGCCTGATGTGCCACGTGAATGTGAATGCCCTGGGGAGCACCCAGCCTCTGCTGTGCCACCGCATGGCGCCAACCATAGAGCAGCTCTGACAAGGGCAGGTGTATGATGTGGGGGAAGATGGGATGGTTATTTTGGATCCTGGGGAAAGCCATGCAGGGATACATGTACAACAGCACAGTCTGTGCCCTGCCCACCATGTGGACACAGCGACTCCCCTGAGCTCCTAGAGAGCCCCTCCCAGTAGCTAGCGTCGCAGTGTCGCTGAGCTGTCTACTTGGGCTGACTGTAGCTCCTGAGAGCTGGCCACACCCCTGGCAGCCTCGTGAGCCAGTGTAGGGCTTGAGCGGCTCACTGGGAGCACCATGAAGTTGAAGGATGTGGCACAGTCTCAGCCCTGAGCACCCACCACCCCCAGGATGAGAAACCTTGCTGGAGGGGAAGGGTGCCTGTGAAGCCTTGCCACCCCCCACAGGAGCCCAGGAGCAGGAGGCTGAGCAGCAAACCGCAGCCACCACTCCAGCACCCAGCGGACCCTCTTCATGGGGCGCATTCATCTCTGCTCATGGGGCAGCTTTTGCCAAATGAGACACACCTTTGCCTGTTGATTTCACTCACTGCCAAAAGTGTTTTCCTTGTCTTTAATCCTGTCACCGCTCTCTCTGTAGAAGTTGTCAAAATAGCAGAAGTCAGACCTGGTAACGTTTATGGCTAAAGCTGGTGAGGAGCCATGTGAGAACCAGCCCTGCTGCCTAGGAAAGACCAACCGGAAGTGCTACAGGTTCCACCCTGTATCCCCCTGGGCCACTGCTTGGGACCCCTGGGGGGTGGATAATCTCAGAACCCATCAGGCAGCAAATCTAGAAGGGCTCCATGATGGCTGCCCTAACTCCCACCCCGCATAGAAGCCCTACTTGGCTCAGCTCTGAGTAGATAAGGAGAAAAAAGACTGACCATTGTTGCATCTTACCCCTTTCTACACATATGGGCTCCTTCCACCTCTCAGCCACCTGTGATACAGGCAATAGGACTGTCCCCATCATTGCAGGGGAAGGAACCAAGGCCCAGGGAGGCCCAGAAGGCTGCTCAGAGCCGCACAGGTTTGCCTGCAGGCCCCTGACTCCAGAGCTGGTGCCTTGGGAACCACATGATGGTGTCTGTAGCAGGAGGAGAAGAGCAGATCCTCGCAGAACAGTAGGATCCAGTGGGTATCCAAGGGGCCAAGGGAGAAGGGGCTGCTATGGTCCTTAGTCCAGTGGGAAGGGCAGGAGGCGCCTGGAAGAATCTGCCTGGGCAGGGAAAGATGGGCGCTCACTGCTGGGTTGCTCCAGCCTCAGGAGAGTTGGGAACCATCTGGGTCCCCAGTCAGGATGCCTGAAGAGGAGGCCAGGGGAGGCCAGGTAGATGTCATTGCCTCCGGGGACAATCTGATCATTCCCCAGGGCAGGTAGGACTGGCTGGAGACCACTAAGGCTCCTCGAAATGGAGTCAGATTCTCCAGCCTCATCTGCCTCCGTATTTGGTGAAGAGAGCTACAGAGAAATCATGGAGAAAAAATGGGGCACAATGTGGTCAGGGATGCCCCTCCTGAGGGGATTTGCACTTGAGCTGAGGGAGGCGTAGGCCAGCCCTAGGGGTGTCTGGGACAGGGGCAGGGACCCTGGTGGGAGGGAGGAAGGGTGCCGGCCAGTGGGGCTGGCCAAGGGGCGGGGCAGCGGGAGGCGTGAGGGATGAGGGAGTTCAGCCATGGCCAGACTTTGACGCTGTGTAAGATGCAAACACTGGGGCTTTGGGGGAGTGGAGTGACCTTGCTGATGTGTTTTCTGGTTTATTTGCCTCTACAAGATCCCTGAGATGAGGGTCTTGTCATACTAACCCTGGATGCCCAGGGTCAAGAGAGCAATCTGCCCTTGCAGGCAAACAGTGCTGAGTGGAGGGAGGGAGGGGGAGTCTAGGGCCGGCCTCAAGTCACTGGGGACATCTGGATGAGTGCTGAGACAGGGCAGGGGGCTCCACATGGCATATCCTCACCCAGATCTCAGGACTGGGCTGCCCAGGAGAAGCTGACTTGGAGCTCACTCTCCAGACAGCTGGCAACTGGGGACCTCTCCCTGTGCCTGGCACCCCTGCCTGCCACATAAAGCCATCCTGCAAAGGTGCACTGGGTCCCAGATCACCAACCTATGACACTTCAGGGACATCCCTGCATCTCCCATCTATACCAGCCACCCCTCTTGGCTTCAAGGTCTGACCCTGGTGGGTTGCTGGCTACCAGATGTCTGACAACAGCCCAGCCTGGTTCGGAAGTGCTACCCAAGGCCCTCCTGTCTGCACCTCCAGGTCCAGCTGCCACCCACATGGTGCCCAGGGAGTGAAAACATCCTCTGCTACCACCTCATCCTCATGACTAGTCTGTTCCACCACCTGTTGCAGTAAGATGTTTCTGGGGCAGCCCCTTCTTCTTCAAGGCCAATACCCATTCGCACGTTCCCCTCCAGGTTTTCCTTTCACAATTCACAAGAGGCAGTGAGGAGTGGGGAGCGGAGGAAGAGCTGGCACAGGGGAGTTCATGTTACGACAGCAATGTCACCAGGAACCCTGGGTCCCACATCCTAAGAAGTGTGGGTGTCAGCTCAAGGCACTCCCACCTCAGGTTTCCTGTGGACAGGGCTCTGGGCCCTGGGTCTGACCCCACTTCTCTGTGAGGACCCTGTGTTAGCCAGGGTCCCCAGAGAAACAGAACCAATAGGGGAGACATATGTACCTCTTATATAGACCCAGCCAAGGTGATATAAAATCGGCCATCGCAGGCCTCTTCCCTATGCCCACATAAAGTGGTCGTTTCAAGATGAGAAATAATTTTTGAGAATCATTCCCAACCATTTTATTTATGTGAATACACTTGAGTTTACCGGTGTTTTCAGATCAGCATCAAACTGCTGTCACTTGTGTGGCATGAATCGCAGCAAAGCCTTGACAGATGTCGGAAAACAGACTGGCTCATTCCATTCTCTGGCTACGGGGCTTAACATGAGAAGAACGACTTCCCCTTCCAGATGACCCAGTTTGTCTCCTCCCAAGAGAGCAGCTGTGCAGCGGTGACACCTTGCGGTAAATTCCTCATATGAGCGCCCCCCCCGCCCCCCTGGCCCCGACCAAAGGCAAGAGAGACCAGGCGTAAGGCCATTCCCTAGGAGTTCTGGCCCCTGCCCCTGCGGCCCTGACAAAGCCAACCTGTGTTTGATGAGACTGTGGGTAAGTATCTCAGAGGCCCAGGACACCTACAGTGGGTGTGAGACCTGCCCCTTCACTGGACTGCAAAAAGCACCCAGGAGATGTTGGAAGAGTGGCAGGGAAGGGGCTGAGGATGTAGGGCGGCTGCTGCAGGGGCCTCTCCACACATTCACCCACTTCCCTTGTGAACTGCTTTCTGCTCGCATGGCGGGGAGAACCCCTGACACATCATCTATCAGAGTGTCTTATTCTGACTCCCCTTCATCTAGCCAGTCCTGACTCAGCCACCCCTGACCAACACCAAGTACTGAGCAGGGAAATGGCAAGGCACCCACTGTCTGGTACTTAGGAGTGGAGCTCCTCCTCAAGAACAGGGTGCTGTCCGGGCGCAGTGGCTCACGCCTGTAATCCCAGCACTTTGGGAGGCCAAGGCGGGTGGATCACTGAGGTCAGGAGTTTGAGACCAGCCTGGCCAACATAGTGAAACCCTGTCTCTTCTGAAAATACAAAAAAAAATTAGCCAGGCGTGGTGGCGGGCACCTGTAATCCCAGCTGCTTGGGAGGCTGGGGCAGGAGCATCGCTTGAACTCGGGAGGCAGAGGTTGCAGAGATCATACTACTGCACTCCAGCCTGGGTCACAGAGTGAGACTCCATAAAAAAAAAAAAAAAAAAAAAAAAAAAGAGAGAAAGAATAGGGCACTTGTAAAACCCATAGAGGATTAAAAAAAATTAAATTGTCATTGCAAAAGCAACATTGTACATCATACAAACAAACATCACAGAGGTAAATTAAATGAGAAGTTGCGTCCTTAGCCAGAGCTGAGACATGCTAAGAAATTAACCTTACGTATTTACCCGTGGGGTTCTCATTTCCAGTGTCCTTTTTCAAATGTAGATCTACTCTTCTATCTGCTTCATTTGCCATCTGCCTGAAAAATTCCCTTTAACGTTTCACATTGTGTGGGTCTGCTAATGAATTCTTCTAGCTTTGCATGTCTGAGAAAAATCTTTCATTGTTTAAAATAAATGACAAACTTTATTTTTGAGAGCAGTTTGGGGTTTACAGGAAATTTGAGCAGATAGTACAAAGAGTTCCCATAAACCCCTCTTCTGTACACAGTTTTCCTTATTATTAACATCTTGAATCACTATGGTACATTGTAACAACTAATACACCAATATTGATGCATTACTATTAACTATAGTTATTAGTTAATAGTTATTTATTCTATTTAACTATTAGTTAATAGTTAATTAGTCTATAGTTCACATTAGGGTTCACTCTTTGTGTTGCAGTTACATGTTTTGTTGTTGTTGTTTTGTGGGTTTTTTTTTTTTTTTTTTTTTGAGACAGGCTCAGGCTCTGTTGCAGTGCGGTGGCACAGTCACTGCTCACTGCAGCTTCCACCTCCCAGCCTCAAGCGATCCTTCCTACCTCAGCCTCCTGAGTAGCTGGGATTACAGGCCTGTGCCACCATGCCCGGCTAATTTTTTTTTCTTTTTTTCTTTTTTTTTTGTAGTGACGAGGTCTCGCTGTGTTGCCAAGGCTGGTCTTGAAATCCTCCTGCCTCAGCCTCCCAAAGTGCTAGGATTACAGGCGTGAGCCACCGCACCTGGATAGTTATATGGGTTTTGACAAAAGCATAATAACATGTATCCACCGTTACAGCATCATGCAGAATAGTTTCAGTGCCCTAAAAATCCTCTGTGCTCTGCCTGTTCATCTCTCCCTCTCCTCAACCCTAATCCCTGGCAACCATTGATCTGTTCACAGTTTTTACAGTTTTCACTTTTCCCGAATGTCTTATCATTGGAATCATATAGTGTTAATACGTAGCCTTTGTATCCCGGTTTCTTTCACTTCGCAATAAGCATTCAAGGTTCCTCCTTGTCTTTTTGTGGCTCAGAGCTCATTCTTTTTATCACTGATTCATGCTCTATTGTTTAGCATGTATGAGTTTGTTTATTCATTTACCTATTGAAGGATATCTTGGTTGTTTCCAATTTTTGGAAACTGTGAATGCAGCTGTTATAAAAATCTAAGTGCACCTTTTTGCATGGACATAGTGGTTGAGTAAGCACCTAGGAGTGCAAATGCTAAACCATAAGGTAAGACTTGTGTCTTTCACAGAGCAGACATTTTAATTTTAACAAGATCCACCTTGCCAAATTTTACTTTCATGGATTGTATGTTTGACTTGTCAAAGAAGTCATCACTAAACCCAAGACCACCAGGATTTTCTCCTATGTTATCTTGTAGAACTTTTATATAAAAAGTTTGAGATCTATGTCTAGTTTTTTGGTTTTTTGTTTGCATGTGGATGCTCAGTTGTCCCAGAATCATTTGTTGAAAAGACTATTCTTTATCCATTTAATTGCTTTTGCTCCTTTGTCAAAGAACAGTTGAATGTATTTGTGTGGGTCTGTTTCTGGGCTTACTATTTTATTCCATTGATCTATTTGTCTCTTCTTTTGCCAACCCCACACTGTCATGATTACTGTAACTTTACAGGTCTTGAAATCTGGTTGTGTCAGTCCTCCTACTTTGTTCTTCTTTAGTATTATGTTGGCTATTCTGGGCATTTTGCCTTTCCATACACACTTTAGAATCAGTTTGTTGATATCCATGAAATAACTTGCTAAGATTTTGATTGGTGTTGCATTGAATCTACAGATTAAGTTGGAAAGAACTGATAGCACTGCTGAGTTTTCCTCTCCATAAACATGGAATATCTGCCTATGTAAATATTTGATTTCTTTTATGAGAGTTTGGCAGTTTTCCACATATAGACCTTGTACCTATTTTGTTAGGTTTACGCCTAAGCATCCCATTTTTTGGTGCTATTGTAAACAGTATTGTATTTTAATTTAAAATTCCAATCGTTCATTGCTGGTCTATAAGAAAGCAATTGGCTTTTGTTTATTAACCTTACACAGTAGTCCCCCATCTGTGGTTTTGCTTTCCATGGTTTCAGTTACCTGCAGTCAACCACAATTCAAAAATATTAATTGGAAAATTACAGAAATAATTAATAAATTTTAAACTGTGTGCTATTCTCAGTAGTGTGATGAAATCTCATGCCGTCCTGCTCTATGCTACCCAGTACATGCGCCACCTTTCTATTCAGCATATCCGTGCCATATACACTACTTGCCCATTAATCTCTCTGTGGTGACAGAGAGACCACATTCATGTAACTTTTATTACAGTATATTGTTATAATTGTTCAATTGTATTATTAGTTATTGTTGTTAATCTCTTGCTATGCCTAATTTATAAATTAAACTTTATCATAGATGATCCAGGAAAAAACATAATATATATAGGGTTTGATTCCATCCCTGGTTTCAAGCATTCGTATATGTACTATAGGGTTTGGTACATATCCCCGACAGTGTCTTAGAATGTATCCCCTAAGGATAAGGGGGGACTGCTGTATCCAGCAACCTGGCTGTAGTCACTTCTTAGTTTTAGGAGTTTTACTGGAGATTCTTCAGGGTATAATACACAGTTAATCTTATCACCTGTGCACAAAGACAGTTTCATTTCTTCCTTCCAAATTTGTAACCCTTGTTTTCACGTCTTATTGCATCAGCTAGGACTTCTATATGATGTTGAACAGAAGTAGTGAGAGGGGACATTCTTGCCTTGTTCCTGATCTTAAGGAGAAAGGGTCCACTTTCTCACCATTAGGTATGATATTAGCTGTTGGTTTTCTGTAGATGTTCTTTATCAAGTTGAGGAAATGCCCCTCTATTACTAGCTGGGAGATAATTTTTTATTTTTATTTTTTGAGACAGAGTCTCGCTCTGTGGCCCAGGCAGGAGTGCAGTGGTGCGATCTCGGCTCACTGCAACCGCCAACTCCCTGGTTCAAGCTATTCTCCTGCCTCACCCTCCCGAGTAGCTGGGATTACAGGTACACGTCACCATGCCCAGCTAATTTTTGTATTTTTAGTAGAGACAGGGTTTCACCATGTTGGCCAGGATGGTCTCAATCTCCTGACCTTGTGATCTGCCCACCTCGGCCTCCCATAGTGCTAGGATTATAGGCATGAGCCACCCTGCGTGGCCAGCTGGGTGAGAATTTTTAACATGAACGGGTATGGAGTTCCACTTAGGCATGATGAAAAAAATGTGGACCTGGATAGTAGTGAGGTTGCACAAGAATGTCAGTGTACTTCATGTACACTTAAAAATGGTTAAAATGATAAATATTTTGTATATTTTACCATAATAAGAATAGTGTATTTTGAAGACAACAACACAACCTCCCACATGTGGCTCTAGCCACTTGCACTCCAGATACCCGGACGCACCCATCTCAGGCCCTTGCACGACCTTCCCTCTGTCCCGAGGCTCCTCTGCAGATACGACAAAGATGAGTGGACAGATGCAAGGGGATAGGCAAGGGGACACTGAAGACATACTCAGAAGGCGCCCTGTGGCTGGGTGTGGGAGAAGCCTGGAGGAGGCTGAGAGTAGCAGTTGGATTCCTGTCCACCTTCCTGTGCTTACTACTAGCTGGTAAGTACAGGAAGCCAGCTAACCTCTTGTAGTTTCAGTTCCCTCATCTGTAAAATGGAGGTATCAGTGCCGTCAAGCCAAAGGCCACCAGGAACCTGCCTGTAATTGAATGAGTTGGGGATTATCTCTCATTGCAGTGAGAAGGATGCAGATCATGGAGAACTGCAAGACATCTCAGTAAGAGGTGTCGGGAAAACTTACTAAAGGTTATGGGCTTGAGACGGGTGATTTTTTTCATGGATCAGATGCTGTCAGGAATTGGGGGAGTGGATGGGGGGAAAGGGCGGTTCTCTGGGCACCTCAGTAGATGTTATCTGTGAGAAGGCCAGGGCGGAGGGAGGCTCAGCTGTAGCTGGTAGAGGAGCAGGGGTCATTGCTACTAACTTGGAGAGGATATGTCTTAGATTTTGTGGGTGACACAGTGACCCTATTTTTGTTTGTGCTTAGACAAAATTATGATGTGGCCTTGGATCATGATGGTGCTTCTCTACAAAAGTATTTATGTCCAATAGGAGACCCCATGGCCTCCATCTGAGCGCCAGGCCAGTTCCTGATGTCATGGTCCACTTTTCTTCTTGGAGGTCATACTAGTACCTATTTCTTGGAAATAACCTAGGTAGAGTGCTTAGTATGTACCCTGTGAAGGGTTATGAATGCTGATGGTAGTGGGAGCTGATATGGAGGGGAATGGAGGAGACACCTTGGAAAACCAAGCAAGAGTCTGAAGTTGTGGCAGGCCAGGTTTCACTAACACAGGCGTCCATTACAACTGTCCCAGCACGGACTGAGTAGCCAGGTTAAACATTAAAAGCTGATTGAGCCAATGCCCTTATACAAAGGTTGGAATGTAACAAAGAGCCCACCAAGATTTTTGCCTAGGCTTTTCCTGGGCCTTGAAGCATGACAAGATAATGAAGGAACTCTTAACAGGACCCTTTTAGGATTAAACAAATTGTATTAGGGATCTGAAGAAACTCCCCAGGCCTCCACAAATAAGTGTATGGGGGTCTAAAGGAACTGCCCATACCATTATGATTTAGCAGGAGATAAGATAAGGGTAATCACCCCAGCACCTGGACCCATTTAGATTAAGTAAACTTACTGAGGCTCTAGGAGAGGGTCTTCAGGACTTAGATCTTAGTTATAGATTAGAAGAAGTTAATCACTATGTCTTTAGACGAATGCACACGTACACGTAGACATACAGCTTAGAAGGTATACAAGCTTCAGAAAACTTTGTAATTTTGAGTTGGTCTGGAGATAATTTCCAGGCCTTCTCCTTGTAACCGGTTACAGAAATAAAACCTCCCTTACTCCCCAGCTCACCTGCATCTTGTTATTGGGCCAGGAGAAGTAGCAGCCCGACCCTCAGTTGGTTCCAGGAACAAAGGGAGTGTCTGAAGACAGCAGTGATGTGATCACACTGTTTTAGGAGGACCACTCGCCGGAGCCCAGGGGAGTGGTGGGAGGGGTGTGGAGAGGTGAGGGGAGCTGGGGCAAGGCAAGGAGGGATGTATGGAGGACATGTCCCCTGGCAGTAGGAAGAGGGTCAAGGATGACTCCAGGGCTTCTGTAATTTGAAACATAAGCTCTCAGGTGGAAGGACACCACTGAGAGCCCCATGCAGGTCATGAGGTGGTGGGCCATCTCAGGTCCATGGATCCAGGACCATGGATCAACAAGAGAAGTGAGGTCTCCCTGGGACCACATAACGTGTTGAAGGCATCGGCCTTTGGTTTTCAAACTCTGCTCCTAAGTGGAGCTCCAGGGTCTGGGTAGGAATGCGGGGCAGGAGGGAGGCGGGTACGGGAGACCCAGGCCCACTCATCCGCAGCAGCGACGCTGGCACTTGCTGCACATACAGGGTGGTTTGCACGGCTGTACTTGAAGAAAAGGTTCTGCAGCCAAAGCCCATCTGCAAAGCCCCACGCGAAGTTTGGGCAATGGGCTGTGTGAACCCTGAAAATGTGAGACAGGTCTCAGTTAATCTAGAACGTTTATTTTGCCAAGGTTGAGGACGCGCCCGTGACACAGCCTCAGAAGTCCTGGCGACCTGTGCCCAACGTGGTCGGGGCACAGCTTGGTTTTATACATTTAGGGAGACATGACACATCAATGGATACATGTAAGAAGTACGTTGCTTCGGTCTGGAAAGGCGGGACTTGAAGCAAAGGCAGGAAGACTCCAAGCGGGGAGGGAGCGTCCAGGTCACGGATAGGTGAGACACAAACCGTTCCGTTCTTTTCAGTTTCTGATTTGCCTTTCCAAAGGAGGCAAATCAGATCCACATCCATCTCAGTGAGCAGAGAGAGGAGTGACTCTGAATGGAAGGGGAAGCAGGTTTGCCCTGAGCAGTTTCCTGCTGGAGTTTTCCTTAGTGATCTTGGGGGCCCAGGATATTTTCCTTTCACAGCTGATTTCACAAAGCCGGCTGGGTAGGAGGGCCCCAGGGCCGGGTGGCAGGGCAGGGGTCCCAGGGCGGCTGTGCTTGGTGCTGGGAGGCCGCCCGAGGGCAGCGCCGGCCCCGAGTCAGCCGCCGCAGGGCACCCTGGAGATGCGGAACGCCCCCAGCCGTGGGTCAGCAAAGGCGTCTCAGGTGACCCTCAGGGAGCGCTTCTCGGGCAGCCTGTGCGGGGTCCGTCCTGGCTGAGCACCGCGCGGACGGCGCGCCCACGAGACTCGGACCCGGCCTACGGCTCAGCGAGCGCTCGGCGGGGCGGGCGGACGCGGGCAGCTCACGGGAGCGGGGCCCTCCCTGCGCCGCCATCACCCCTTGACGTGCCAGGCCCGCGGCGCATGCGCAGCCAGGCCGTTGTGCGCAGGCGCAGGGGCGGCGGCGGCGGCGGCGGCGGATGTTTACGGCGGCCGAGGTTGGAGCGGCGCTGCCGGGCAGCGGACGCACGAGGGACGCGCCCGAGGAGCTGCAGGTCGCAGCCCAGGCGGTCCGAACCCGTCGGCCGGCCGAGCCTGGAGGTAGAGCCGCCGCCGCCGCCGCCGCCGCCGCCGTCCCCCCCCTCGGTCCGGCCTGCGGCGAGCGGGCGGTGTGTCCCCTCGGCCCCTTCCCTCCTCCCCCACCCCCGGCACCCCTGCGCCCGGAGCGCTCCGCTGGGGGCCTCGCTTCTCCCCACCTCGGGCACCCTCGCTTCCCTCCAGCGGCCCCCAGGGCGCCCCGCGTTTCTCCGAGCGCTCGCGGTTTCCCTTCGGTCTCTCCCGGTGCCCGTTGCTCACTCACACTCTTGGGTCTGGTTAGTCCAGACCTGCAGCTTGTCCTTGATTTCCCAAGTGGGCAACGTTTGCAATTCCAAGGCAAGCCAAGAACTAAGGTTTAGAACAAAGTCTACCTTGGACCCTTTCAGAAGATGACAGTTTTTTAAAAAAAGTTGTCCCCCCCGCCCCGTGCCTTGGAGATAGTAAGAATTGGAGCAGAGCTCTGGGACTTCCCTTCACGCATCGAAAGAGATCTTTGTTAGTTGGAGGAAGAACTTGTCTGAGCTTCGTGCCTTTTGTTTTTGTGAGAGGGTTGTGTCTCCCAAATGAATGTTTGCTCAAGCGTTGCACCTCAAATAAGTCACCTAAATATCCACGCCCTCTTTATCCACCCCCTCTTTTCTCGTGTGCCTAGATTAGTTTTCATTTTTCTTCTCAAGGGAATGGCTAAACAGCTCCGATCTGGGCATTTGATAGAATGTCATTCAAGAAAGAGTGACGTTGAGGGGCCTGTAAGCAACTCAGAAATTGTTGTGGCCGTGCTTGGGGGAAGTAGAGCCCTACACTCAGGTGATGAGAGGAGACCTCAGAGGCGATGGGTCCAGGGCCTTTCTCCCTGTCCCACCCCAGCTCGTACCTCCGGTGGAACTCGGCTGGGTTGTCAAGAGCTCCTTTCATTCATGGCAACTTCATTTGTTAGAAAGCTTCTCTGTGTATTTGGTAGGCATTGTCTCCAGCATGTGCCACTGGTCTGGCTTTTGTTAGGCCCATTAATAGTGTGCATGTGACAGCCTTTCAGGTACAGATGCTCCTCGACTTGTGATGGGGTCGCATCCCAGTAAACACGTCGTTAAACCTGAAGTCGAACCATCCTAAGTCGGAGACCATCTGTATTTGAAAAAAGTCCCTTTGCATTCCTTGTAAGAGTTCGGGTTTTCAAGGTTAGAAATCTGTGTGTTTGTCTGATCATTCTGCCCAAAGGAGATGTGGCTTTGGGTCCTTTTTCCCACTCATCTTCCACAATGAATTACTTTGTCCATATTACCCTTAAGAAGTGACATCCATGTTGGAGTGTGGTCTTCTCCCAAAACCCCATTACCATGCTTCATGCTTGTGTTGACACAGCCACAATCACAACCTCCTCAGGTGTCAGTTCTGAGACCTTCCCATGCCTGTCACCACCCAGCAAGTGTCCCTCATGTGCCCTGGCAGTTGGCATTGTAAGGAGCAGCCAGATTGTCATGGACTGTTGCTAGTTACTACAGAGTAGTGAATTATAGTAAGGATTAATTACAGCAGATAATGTGCACAGTATCATCGAGTGCAGCATTCTAAAAATGATTCTACACTTTGAAAACTTGGATTTGACTAGATTGTAGAATCTAGGTGAAAATGATAGGATTTGGTTTGGCAAAGAGCTTAGTTGTCGGTGTGTTTGGTGACATCATGACTGATCACATCCACAGTGTGTTGTAAACAGCGATGGTTTCCAGTGTAAGGGAGTGTTAGATTACCAGACAAAGATGGTAATAAATGTCAAACCCAAAGCTATTCACATGGATCCTACCAATGGCAGTAGATATAGATAGGGTTGCCCCATAGTCAAAAGGTTACCGGTGTGTTGTGTGGTAAAGAACGTTGCTGTCTTGAGTATTTTTAAAAGCTGCATTGGTGTGGTATTAAAAACACAGGCCTTTTGCCATACAGTCCTGGGTTTGAATCCAGCCCCCTCCTCACAAACTGGCTGACGTGATCATGAACAAATTAACTGGCCAGCTCCAGTTGGCTTCTTAATGTTGTGAAGTGTAAATGAGGCCATGACTGGCAGGTGGTACCTGGAAAAAGGTGCTTGTTTTTACTAAAAAGCTGTCCGAACTTTCCAGTTAAGACACAGTTCAAAATAAGTGATAGTTACTTAATGGAAAATGAAACCTATCCAACATACAGTTTGAGGTTGCCTTCTAAAGATGTGGCATTGAGACAGAATGTCAGAACATTATATACAGGCTTCTGGGTGAGGAGGTGGCTTTGACTGAGGAGAGTATGTGATTTCCAGCTCGTTTCCTAAATAGAACGTTAAGCATCCAAACACATGATTCCGCTTTTAACCACTGACCTAAATTTTAAGATGACTGTGCCAGGCTAGGGGTGCAGCCTCAGAGCTAAGTGGCTTATCCAGGATTAAACTTGACCTCATTAGGACTTAATTCCATCTAAGTCTAAGTCAACTGGCTGTGGACCATAATCTAACAAGGGCTCTGAAACAATTCAAAAAATTCAAAAAGGGTATGAAAATTTAATGACTGGACCATCCTATTGATTTGCAAAACCTAATATTCAGCTCTAAAATCTTGAGTATGAAGTTTGAGTATTCCACCATAAAAATAGAAGAGAATTTGTGTTAAGCCATAGCCTTCACACTTTTTGTTCACTTGTAAGGAACTACGTGATTATTTTCATTCCTGGGAAAACCTCTCCCACCACTGTCGCCTGTTGTGTACGTGGGTGTGTATGAAATCTGCCCCTGGCCCCTCGCCACCCTGCAGTATTTCTTTACGATCCTCATTCTGCTGTTAGAAATCCAGAGGAATGTGAGGAGGAAAGCAAGTATAAACTTCATAATTATAACAGGTTGTTAAAAAGATTGTGTTCATTTCAGAAAATGTCTTCATGAGGTCTGGTGGTCTTTTCCCCCAACAATTTGTATCTGGTGTTTTGTAAAGCATTACCATTTTATGTGAAGTTAAAGCAGTTACTTTGAAAAAGTTACATGGGGTAAGTATAAAATTGGAAAGGATATTTTTGTAGTTCTAAGAAGAGTAAGACTTCTCCATATGGAAGAGTGTTTTCTTGTGAATTAGATGAAGCTACACTGTATTTTAATAGTTAGGCTCAGAGGTGACACATTCTGCGCTTTTTCTTCTTGAAGGCAGCTTGGGAGAAGGTAAGACAAGTAGTTGTTATTTTTAAAGAGTTGGGAAAGATGCATATCATGCAATTAAGAAGAGGCTGTAGGAAGTTCTGGTGCAGCCCCTCCTACACTTAAACTTTAGCCAGGAAGCTGATTTTGTTAGGAGAAGGTATTTGTCACAGTGTGTTCAATTTGGGAAGAGTGTTTCTTGCTTTTTTTGTCTAAAATTTGAACATCAAAATATCCAGATCAACAGGTCAAATGGATTGCTTGACTTGGGTGGGTATTTTTGTGTTCTGTTGGGGATGTAGAGTTCCCAGATGTAATATAGGACACTACCTAAATTTTTTTTCTTTTTTCTTTTCTCTCTTTTTTTTTTTTTTTTTGAGACAGAGAGAGTCTTACTCTGTTGCCCAAGCTGGAGTGCCGTGGCACAAGCTGTGCTCACTGCAGCCTCTGCCTCCCGGGTTCAAGCGATTCTCCTCTCTCAGCCTTGCGAGTAGCTGGGATTACAGGCATCCACCAGCACGCCTGGCCAATTTTTGTATTTTTAGTAGAGACGGGGTTTTACCATGTTGGCCAGGCGATTCTTGAACTCCTGACCTCAGGTGATCCGCCCACCTCATCCTCCCAAAGTGCTGGGATTACAGTCATGAGCCACCGCACCCGGCCTAAATTTGAATTTCAAATAAATATCAAATAATTTTTAGTGGTGTTGTTTACCTGAATTTCCAATGGAACTGGGATTTTTTTTTTCCTTCTAAATCTAGCATCTCTGGGTGGGGCGGGGGATGAGGTGGGTGTTGACAAAAGATAGTCTATTATTTTCAGAATTCAGAATTCGAAAGTGGTATCTGTTTAGAACTTTTATATTGTTCTGCTCTTACTTTTAACATAAACCACTCTTTTTAAAAATTTTTAATTATAGTATTGCCTAAGTGTAATCTTGAACATGGGCGGTGCTGTGAGTGCTGGTGAAGACAATGATGAGCTGATAGATAATTTGAAAGAAGCACAGTATATCCGGACTGAGCTGGTAGAGCAGGCTTTCCGAGCTATCGATCGTGCAGACTATTATCTTGAAGAATTTAAAGAAAATGCTTATAAAGACTTGGCATGGAAGCATGGAAACATCCACCTCTCAGCCCCATGCATCTATTCAGAGGTGATGGAAGCCTTAGATCTGCAGCCTGGACTCTCATTTCTGAACCTGGGCAGTGGCACTGGGTACCTGAGCTCCATGGTGGGCCTCATTCTAGGTAAGTGTGGAAGGAGAGTCTGAAAACTCATCTGTCTCAGGGAAGGAGGCGTCTCCTTTGACAGAAAATGTAGGCTGCTGATGGCCCGCCTGGGTCGAGACCCCAGCCCTCCCAGTAGTTATCTGACGTTGACACATCACTGGGTGGTGGATGGAGGGATGAGGGAGGAAGGCCTGCATGCATCTCATGGCTTCAGGTTCTCCAGGGGGACCTCTCCTGTTCTCTGTCCCCTCGGCCTGTACTGCCACAGCCTGTACTGTGCACCTGCCCTCTGGACAGTGGAGGACAAAGACAGTTGTGTAAATCATGACCCCACTGTGATTTCTTGATTTAATTTTATCACTCAGTCTTCCTTGGCACTCCTTCTCTAAATCGGTGGTAATTAACTTTAAAGTCCTTTCGGAGTACTTCTAAGCGGTTTTTTTTTTTTTTTTTTTTTTGACAGAATCATGCTCCATCGCCTAGGCTGGAGTGCCGTGACACAAACACAGCCCACTGCAGCCTTGACCTCCTGGGCTCTAGCAGTCTTCCTGAGTACTTGGGGCCACAGGCGTGCACCACCACACCTGGCTAATTTGTAAAACTTTTTTGTGGAGATGGGGTCTTGGCGTGCACCACCATGCCTGGCTAATTTTTAAATTTTTTTTAGAGACAGGGTCTCGCCGTGTTTCCCAGGCTGGTCTCAAACTCCTGGGCGCCAGCTCTCCACCTTCCTCAGCCTCCCAAAGTGCTAGGATTACAGGCATGAGCCACCATGCCTGGCCTGCTTTTTTGTTTTAATATTAAGAGTAATATCTGTAGATTTTAAAATTAGTTTCAGGGATGGAAGGGAGTTCACAGGTTATCTTATTTGAAGCTATTTAGTCTATTTTCCCAAACAAATGAGTTGTGAGACTGCACATGGGAATATGGCTGTTTTTAATAATAACAGATAACTAAGGAAAAACATCACTTGGTGCAAAATGCTACGGGGGGGCGGGGAAGGCATCTGTTTTTAACTCAGTAAGGTGGAAGGGTTTTGCCAGAGGAGTGGTAGGAGCTGATCTCTACTGTAAAACCTTGCTCTAAACAGGAAGCAGGGCCAGGCTGCTGAGGCATGCTGGCTAAGACACTGGATGAAACCAGTGCAGAGAAACTGGAGTCTGTATTTTTTCTAAATCCTGTTAGAACTGACAGGATTTAAGGATGGACTGTATATGGTTGTGAAGGAAACATCAAGAATGTGGCTTGACTTGGTGGTTCATGCCTGTAATCCCAGCCCTTTGGGAGGCCAAGGCTGGAGGATCGCTTGAACCCAGGAGTTTAAGACTGCAGTGAGCTATGATTGCGCCACTGCACTCCAGCCTGGGTGACAGAGCGGGACCTCGTCTCTAATTGAGTTTTGTGGATATGGAGTGAGAATTTTGTTTTTTTTTTCTAAGTCTGTATAAATTGGAATTTGGTGAAGTTTTGAGACCGATTATTTTGACTTTAGGCTATAGATTGCTACCTTCAGGTGTAAAAATGTGTAGATTTTTATAATGCTTTTTGACTTTAACTTCTCTTCGATTGAAACTGTTGTGATCCTTGTGCTTTGAGAAGAGAACACGGTGCCCAGGTTTTTTATCATTTTTGAATTTGGGAATTGTGATTTCCTCCAATGTAGCTGAAAAATTGGAGCTATAGCTAAGGTAGAACCTTGGGGAGAAATAGGTTCTCTAGCTGACTAGATTAGAAATGCTGTTGATAAGAGCCAAAATGCTTAGGAAAAGATGACTTGAAGTAAGCCTGAAATGGCCAGGCGTGGTGGCTCACGCCTGTAATATCAGCACTTTGGGAGGCTGAGGCAGGCAGATCGCTTGAGGTCGAGTTTGAGACCAACCTGGCCAACATGGTGAAACCCTCTCTCTACCAAAAGTATAAAAAGTTAGCCGGGTGTGGTGGTGCACACCTATAATCCCACTGATGTGGAGGCTGAGGCTGGAGAATCACTTGAACCTGGGAGGCGGAGGTTACAGTGAGGTTACAGAGATCGCGCCACTGCACCCCAGCCTGGGTAAAAGAGCGAGACTCCATCTCAAAAAGAAAAAAGGAAAGGAAGCCTGAAATGGCCTTGCTGTACTTGACATCCCCTAGAAGTTCTAAGAAAAGGCCTTCCAACTTGATACTGTTGCTTGTCTTTTCTGAATCCCCTGTGTACTGGGAATTTCGTTGGATTTTGGGAGAAGAGAGGTCTGAAGGAAGGCAGGCCTGTTTTCTGCTGTAATGGATGTGACATGCTGCTTTGATGCAGTTGGAGGAAATGACTTCAGGGTTTGCTGTCATGGATGCAGGTCTTGGCTGCGTCTCCAGATGCTGCAGCTGATTCAACCTTAACAGCACTTTGTGCAGAGCACTCCAGAGTGAAAGCTCATTGGCTTCCCAGTGCCTGTGAATGTGGGTCTCTCATCTGACAGATTTCTTTACCGTGACCCTTCATTGCCTTTCACGTGGTCTGAGCTGCATCCTGGGTCAGCCATGTTCCTGTGCTTGCTCTGTGGGCTCCTCTCCCCTTTGCTCAGGGCTGTCCTTACCTTCGTTTGTCATCAACCAGGGGAGAATACAGTAGATACTAAGAGATGGTGACTCATAAGTCACCTACCTGAAAAAATGCTGTGTGATTAGGAAGCAGGGCATACCTGGGGGTAACTCTGCCAGGGGAGGCCTTGCAGGCCTGGCCTCAGTGCCATGTTCCAGTGCTGTGTTCCAGGTGCCGTGTTCCTGACACCCCCCTGTGTCCTCCTTCCCCTGCTAGTCATCTTTTTATTAAGCAGGTGGGTTGAGATATTTGTGTTACTACTGTTTGGTGTTAAGCTTCTTGGGAATAGGACACATATCTCATATCTGTTATTAGAATTAACTGCTTATTAAGTGCTTGATGGTGAAGGTGAGGGGTCAGTGAAAATAAGATGAGTAGGAAAAATCAAGCAGCTGTTTTTGGTCTCTGGCACAGTGGCAGAGCCGGGAATTGAAGTCGGGGAGTTGTCAGAAGGTCTTGACGTTCGGAGTAATTCAGGATTTCGTGTTGTAAATAGTGAAAAGTTGAACTCTCAGGTAGGGTGTATTTTGATGAGGTAATGTTTTAGCAGCAGCTCTGTGTGTGAAATCTATTGAGAGAGAAGAGCAGCGGGTACAGTTGTCCAAATGGGGGCCAGGGAAGCCTTTTCCTGGGCTGGTAACTCCTGTCCTAGGAGGGCCCGCATGGTGCAGAGGTGTGGGATGCACAGAAGGTTGCTCGTTTCTCAGCATTTCTGTGAGATTGTAGGGTCCTGTGCTGCATGATCACTGTGATGGATCCGTCTACTAAGTGAAGTCCTACGTGCCCTGTTGATTTTTACATGTAGACTTAAAAGTTGACGTGTAACTTACCCATGTGAATGAACAAGTGTGAAGTGTGAATTCTGGCGGACTTTTACATGTGCGTCCACCTCCATAGAAACTCCACCTGGAGCAAGATACAGAGTAGAATCAGCACCCCAGAAGGCTCCCATGCCCCCTCCTCCTTCTAGAAAGTCTCCAATGTTGCACCTTCCAGAAAGGTGATGACGGTTTTGCCTTTGTCAGTATAGATGAATTTTGCCTGATTTTTACCTTCGTGTAAGTGGATTCCCACAACAGAGAGACTCAACAGAGAGACCCATAACAGAGAGACTCATATTGAGTGTCAATACTGTGTTCTCAGTTAACGTAGGGGCAGTTTTATATGGAGGGAGGGCTTTCATCATTAAGTGGACTTGTAACATTTCTCAATTTTATTTCAAGTTACTGATAAATATCCTTTGATATAAAAAATGTTTCATTGTGACTTGGAAGCATAGTTTTATCTTAATGATGATGATTGAACCCTGTTTTGTGAATATTATAATGCACATATCTGAGTGTTTTGGGAAACTTTTCAGGGAAAACACAACCCTCTTAAATGTTACCTCTGGACAAACAGGCGAGGCCTGTGTCAGTTGCACTTGCAAATACATGTTTCTTCTTTAGTTCATTAGTAAGACTTGAACACTTGGTTTGTTTCCATTTTCAAATGATTCTTTAAAAGTTCCAGAGCAGAGAAGCCCAGGCCCCAAGTATTTATGATGTGGTGAGCCGTGATAATGTGATGAGGCTTCAAAACTTGGTGAGTGTCTGCAGTTGCAGATGCTAAATCAGATGCGTCACAGTTGGTAGAAGTAAACAAATGAGCAGGAGCTCTTGCTCTGGTTCTACATGTTTTCTTATTCTTAAACGTTTTAGGTCCTTTTGGCGTGAACCATGGGGTGGAACTTCACTCAGATGTGATAGAATATGCAAAGCAGAAACTGGACTTCTTCATCAGAACAAGTGATAGTTTTGACAAGTAAGATGAAGTACTATCCACTGGCTCAGATAATGTGAATTATAATTTTACAAAGTTTTGCTCAGATAGAAAGAAATCAGCTTATTAGTGTTCAAGTGGTAGCAAATGTAAATAAACTGTGGTAGGATGATCCTATGTGTCCGTTCTAAGTTTTGAAAAATATTCTGTGTTTTTGAGGATTTTAGGGTATTTCAAACTGTTACACCTACATAAGGTAATTTCTGACCAATATGAGAATAGAAGAAAACAGAAAATGTTCATTTGCTCAGTATTCATGTTTCCTATTTAAGACAAATTGTTACCACCTAATTTTTCCTAAAATGAAATTGTTGCATTTTTCTTTAAACAGTATATATAACTAGCTTTTGCCATTTTAAAATAAGACGTTAAAGCTCTTATTTTAGGGATTAAAATTTTTAGAAACACCAAGTGCAGTTTCACCACCCCCACATCTCACTCATTGTGTTAATAGATCTCACATAAGATGATAGGAAGATGACACAGACAACAGTGATTGGAGATTGTGTTAAATATGGATAATACTTTTGATACTCACTTTCATACTGTTTTGTTTGGCATTTCTAGAGTTCTCGTTATATAGTGTAATTCTTTTTGGAAGTAATTCTTTTCTTCCAGCTCCTTGCTCTGTAAACTGTGTTACATTGCTGTGGGATTTTAACCTGTGGTTAGCATAGGTTTACTGTATAGACTTGTTGCAATGTGATACCTTTAGTTGCAAGAAGCATTTTTGACTTCCAGGTTTGACTTCTGTGAACCTTCCTTTGTTACTGGGAATTGCCTGGAGATTTCTCCGGATTGTTCTCAGTATGATCGTGTATACTGTGGGGCTGGTGTGCAGAAAGAACATGAAGAATACATGAAGAATCTTCTCAAAGTGGGAGGGATCCTTGTCATGCCACTGGAAGAGAAGGTCAGATTCCCTTCATAACTGACATTTTTGCACACTGTTTGCCAAGGTCTGTTCTGGGCAGTTTATGTATACTTACTCTGTTAACAATTTCCTGCATTTCGTAAATGAGGAAACAGAGGCAGGGACAGGTGAGGGAGATGCCAGGTCATGCACATACCCTAGGTGGGGCCAGAACCTGACTCAGGTGGGTACTTCAGAGCCTACACATGAAACCCTTTTTCTCCACCTTCCTTCTCTCTCTCTTTCCTTTTCCTTGTTGTATCCCTTCCTCCTCACCTCCCTCTTCCTTCGCCTTCTCCTTCCCCCCAGCTGTTCTGAGTTTTAATTCTTAATTGTTAATCTATTATAATTGTTCTGTTATTAGAATTATATATAACATTATTAGAGTAATTCTATTCTCATCATTAGTCTAATTGTTAAATGCCTTGATGTTATGCACTTTACAGGAATCCTTTACTTAGTGAGAGTCTTGTCCAAGTTTGCTATTTGGTCATGCATGTTTGTCTGTGTTACTGTGTTTCACTGTGAAAAATAGTTTATCATAAATGAACAGATTAATCAGACATGAATTGGTGACCAAGAAGAATGTCTCCCAGTCACAAAGAACTAGGAAAACACTAATAGTAAAAATTAGGAGATTTTAATTGTTTCAGTAAAAATGTGGAGATGAGATCTTACTCTGTCATTCAGGCTGGAGTACAGTGGCGTGATAATAGCTGACTATAACTTCAAACTCCTGGGCTGAAGTGACCTTCTGCCTCAGCATCCAAGTAGCTGGCACTGTAGGCACGTGCTGCGATGCCCAGCTACATTTATTTAATTAAATTAATTGATTTATTTAATTACAGACGGAGTCTCACTCTGTTGCCCAGGCTGGAGTGCAGTGGCGCAATCTCGGCTCAGTGCAACCTCCGCCTCCCGGGTTGAAGCGATTATCCTGCCTCAGCCTGCTGAGTAGCTGGGATTACAGGTGCACGCCACCACACCCAGCTAATTTTTGCATTTTTAGTAGAGACAGGGTTTCACCATGTTGGTCAGGCTGGTCTCGGAGCGCCTGACCTCGTGATCGCCCGTGTCGGCCTCCCAAAGTGCTAGGATTACAGGTCTGAGCCACTGCGCCTGGCCTAATTTTACTTTTTTAGTGACGGGCTCTCACTGTGTTGCCCAGGCTGATCACAAACTCCTGTCCTCAAGCAGTCGCCTCACTTCAGCCTCCAGAGTTGTTGGCATGAGCCATCACACCTGGCAGAATATTGTTTTAAATGTCTTTGCTTATACAAGTGAAATTACAGGTCTTTGTTGCTATACAAAAATGCATTGGATTTTTTATTGGAATTGTATCATCTCGATTAGTTTGAGGATTGTGGACATCTTTACAATGTTTCGTCTGCTTATGTAGAATATGAAATAGGGGTTTATAGTTTTATTTACAGTTTTATACATCATTTATTGATTATATGGAAATACTTGTTTTTCATTCTAACGACATTCTTTTAAAAATGTTTAAACATATGTTTTGCTGCTATACAAGAATTTTTGTTGATGTTTACTTAGTACATGGCTACTTAATCCTTTAAGTTATGAGATTTGTGACATAGAATCTTAGTTTTTAGAGGATTTACTGACTTAGATATTTTTAGAAAAGGCCAGCATGTAATCATAGCATGAAAGAACTGACCAAAAATAGTTTTGTGACCTGTGTAGGCCACTTGGAGACTGACCCAGCCACACAGAGCACACAGAGGGTCATGTCTAATTGTGTTCTCTGGTGCTCCTAATACTTGAATTCAAAAGAAATGTTTTGATGACCTACACTGGAGTATGTTAAGCCACCAGATTCCGGTGCTTTCGTGGGGGTGATATCAGGGCAAGGCTCACTTAAACACTTCAGTGTTTGTCTCCAAAGCATGAGGATAATTGCCCAGGCATCCAAGATGACAAGTTTGCATTTAAAAAAGTAACAGGGATTCTATATAACAGTATCTGTGACTACAGTGCCTATCAGGAGTTACGCCCGCCGCCCCCTCCCCCCGCCCCCAGTAACAACAGGTCAGGATTCAGTTGGTTATTAACATATCTTTAATTACTTTATACTTTAGAACAGACCCCCTTTTCACCCTCAATGTTGACTTTTTTGGAGAGTGCTAGAGCATTGTCTTATAAGAATCCTCACATTCTCTATGTGATTGTTTCCTCTTGCTATCCTATAACTAGTTTCTCTATAATATATAATTTCTGTAAACAGAAGTTAGGCCTAGGGCCTGAATATATTCAGGTTAAGCATTTTTGCAGGAATATTCATAAGACAGATGTACTTCATGGCACATCACGTTAGGGGTCCATATGTCAAGATATTTCATTTTATTGTAAGTGTATCTATGTATTTTTGTAGTATGTATAGGAATGATTAAATATGAGCTATTTAGTAGCCAAATCTTTTGAATATTCTCATTTTGTCTCTGGGATAGTTGACTAAGATAACACGCACGGGTCCTTCAGCTTGGGAGACCAAAAAGATTCTTGCTGTTTCTTTTGCTCCTCTGATCCAGCCCTGCCATTCAGAGTCAGGAAAATCAAGACTTGTCCAGTTACGTAAGTATACCAGTCTTTACTTATTTTATCTTTTAGATCTTTTTCGTCTGGTTAGATTTTAAAAGGAAACAAAGCTTACAAAGAACCTTTTGATATTAAAAAGCACCACTCCCCTGCTGAAACTGAAATTCTACAAGCAATTTCAGGCATTAAAAAAATTATAATCTATTTTTAGCCTATTTCAGGTTATTTTAGCCGTCTTTTAAATCTACAAAGAGCTGTTGCTGGTCACGCCACTGAAAGCGTAGGACGCACATAAAAGGGAGCTCATTTTGCCACGTGGGAGACTGAGCCTCTGCCGCTTCCGCTGGGAGAGGTCTTCAGAGAGAGCCACTGAGAGGGTTCCTGCAGAGTCATGGGGCATCTGTTCCCCAGGGCACCAGGCGCCTGCTGCCTCCTGGGTAGACGAGGGCAGAGAACACATTCCAGCGGATCTGCTGGGGTGCATGGGAGACTTTCCGCGGAACCTTACCCAGCCGAGCCTTTGTGTTTCACAAGTTCAGGATGCAGACTGAGCAAGGAACTGATACCAGGGCCAGCACGACAGCAAAACCTCCTGATGTTTTAAAATTTAAACAACTCACACAGAAATGAGAGTTCCAATTGATTTTATTTAAAATAAAACTATCAGGATGCTCTCTGATCATTTAGAAAATTTGGAAAATGCAAATTTTAGGAAGGGAAATGCAAATAATAGGAAGGAAAAAGTTTTACATAGTCCCACCACTCAGAGACAATACATTTTGGCAAATCTCTTCCAGAAAAGTTTTTTGGTTTGTTAGGAATCATCTATTAAATGATTACACTTTGCTTTGGTCTCCACTAAGTACAGGTTCTAAGAAATAGACACAGTTGAAATTTGATAATGAGCAACAATAGGACATGCAAAACGGTTGGAGTAATTAGGGAAGGTTTGGCAGAGGATGATGTTTGTGCTCGGCCCTCAAGGGCAAAAAGCAATTCCCTAAAGAGAGGAGAAAGTGGAGAAAAGTGCCAGCAATGGTAGGGCAGAAATGAAAATGCATGTTCCCCGTATAGTCAGAGTTGGGACTGGTGGGAGAAACTACTGGTATGTAGGTTAGAATTGGGTTTATCATGTTGGCTGGGGAGAGCTATCAGATGCTTCAAGTAAAAGATCCTGGATAAGCCTGGTGGTCAGGTGGAGGGTGAATCTGTCAAATGCATGCTCTGAAAATCTCACCAGAATAACCTTTTTAAGTAACTGCTGCTCTTGGCTGGGAGGTCACCAGCTTCCAGAGCCTTAACAGAGTTTGGGAAGGCAAGGGCATCTTTGGGGTATTTATGAGACTTTTTGAGGGTCTGGTTGAAAATGAGTCTTTCCCTGTGAGGGCTTCATCTGGCCTGATTAAGAATCATGACAATGTGGTGGGCAGTTTGGATGCTTGTTTTGCGGAGATGGTTTTGAAGAGAATGTTAGATAATCAGTATTAATGTGATGCTTTTAGAGTTTCTGAAGTGACCCATTGGGTTATTTGCAACTTTTCTTTTCCTGGGCCAGAGTTTCCTAGACTAGTAAAGTCATGTTCGTGAAGACAGTGGAATAGAAAACTCTGTGAGTCTAGACATACGTGATACTGGATTATGTGAGTGTAGATGCGTGGTGTGGGGTGTGTAAGTTTAGACCTGCATGATATGGGGTCAGAGTGTAGACGTGCACAATGAGGGGTCATGAGTGCAGACATTTGCAGTGTGCGGTCACGTGTGTGGGGTGTGAGTGGGTACCCCACACCGAGAATGCACGGTGTGGGGTCATGAGTGCAGGCGTGCGCGGTGCGGGGTTGTGTGAGTGTGGGTGTGCGCGGTGCGGGGTTGTGTGAGTGCGGGCGTGCGCGGTGCGGGGTTGTGTGAGTGCGGGCCTGCGCGGTGCGGGGTTGTGTGAGTGTGGGCGTGCGTGGTGTGTGGTCGTGACTTGAGGTGTGCACGGTGTGTGGTCGTGATGAGTGCGGGCATGCACGGTGTTGGGTCATGTGAGTGTGGGCACACGTGATGTGGGGTCATGTAAGTGCGGGCGTGCATGGTGTGGGGTTGTGTGAGTGTGGGCACACGTGATGTGGGGTCGTGAGTGTGGGCGTGCATGGTGTGGGGTCATGGGTGCAGGCGTGTGCTGTGTGGGGTCGTGTGAGTGTGGGCGTGTGCTGTGTGGGGTCGTGTGAGTGTGGGCGTGTGCTGTGGGGTCATGAGTGCGGGCGTGCACGGTGTGAGGTGTGAGTGGGCACACGTGATGTGGGGTCATGTAAGTGCGGGCGTGCATGGTGTGGGGTTGTGTGAGTGTGGGCACACGTGATGTGGGGTCGTGAGTGCAGGTGTGTGCCGTGTGGGATGAGTTCGGGCATGCACGGTGGGGTTCATGTGAGCGCGGGCATGTGCGGTGTGGGGTCACATGAGTACGGAAATGCATGGTGTGGGATCATGTGAGTGTAGATATGTGTGGTGTGGGGTAGATGGGTTAGCTTTCAGATTGAATGGACGCAGGTCACATTGGGAGCAGGAACCAGTGGAAAGCTGTTAAAATTTTCCAGGCGAGATATAAAGATGAAAACTAAGAGACTGGCTTCTACAGTGGAGAAGATTGAATGATACATACAATGATGCAGTCCTTCTGAGGAAGGACATGTGAGGTGTTCATTGTTTGTTGTAGACCTGGGTCTATGGGAGGCTCAGGATCCTGGTCAGGACTGGATTAGAACCTTGGGAGCTATTGGCTGGCCTCTGTTATTTAAAGCCACAGAATGGATGTAAAACCAAGGACTAGCAGTCATACCGAGAGGGGGAAATGGTGGAAATTGGAACCTTAGGGAGCATCACTGGGCTGGATGGAAGAGGAAGAGCCTGCAAGAGAAAAGAGCTGTGGAGGTCAGAGGGAGCGGCTGTGCCTTGGGCCAGGGTAGCAGTGAGCCACGTTCCTTATCCCAAGCCGACACCTTGGAGATCTGGAGAGGCCAGAGCTGAAGGCTGGGACCCTGAGGGCCTCGGAAGGAGTTGTTTCAGCCTTTTGGGGCAACAGCTAGATCCCAGTGCTCTGGAAGTAATCTTTCTGGATGTGAGATGATGAAGGAAGGGTGGCTGTACTTGAGGAGGGAGCTGGGTCACAGATGGGGCAAGAGGCATGATTGTGTTGTTTGGTGAGGAGACAGGATTGAAGACAAAGGAAGTGCCAGAGCCTGTCCTGGAGAAAGGAGAAGGGACCTCTTGTCCGTGGAGTCAGAAAAACAGGAAAGGTTGAAGGGAGAAGGTGCTACTTACTGCCAAGGACCTGGGACACAAGCCTGTTTGAGGGTTTCCGAAGAACAGTGGAGAGATTCTCTGCAGGCCTTTCAGATTTTGGTGATAAATGTGTACAACACAAGAGCTCTCCCTGTAGTGCAGACTGTTGTTCTTTGGAGAAGTTGAGTACTGGAGGGGAAAAGTGATGCTGATTTACTTTTATTAATGATACATAATTAATACTAAACTATAAGTTTAATGTAATTTTCCCTTTGAGAAATATTGCCTGCATGAAACTGTAAGCTTTAATTGTCAAATGTTCTTTCTCCTTGGTGTGCTTTGGAGTTTTTGCTTTTTCTGAAAAATGTTTGGATTTGCATTTCTGTACTTTAATAAAAATGGAACAAATATTCAATGTGTGAATAACTATGAAAATATTAATAGATAAGAGAATATTAGGCTGGGCACAGTGGCTCACGCCTGTAATCCCAGCACTTTGGGAGGCTGAGGCGGGTGGATCACTTGATGTCAGGAGTTCAAGAGCGGCCTGACCAACATGGTGAAACCTTGCCTCTACTAAAAATACAAAAATTAGCTGGGTATGGTGGCACGTGCCTATAGTCCCAGCTACTGGGGAGGTTGAGGCGGGAGGATCACTTGAACCCAGGAGACGGAGGTTGCAGCGAGTGGAGATCGCACCCTTGCACCCCAGCCTGGGTGACAGAGTAAGAAGACTCTGTCTCAAAAACAAGAATGTTGGAGACATATTCACTCTATTACTAGTAGGTGGGTATTAATACACAGATGAACGTGCAGACAATAGAATAATGAAACTAGGCTGTTGGAGACATATTCACTCTATTACTAGTAGGTGGGTATTAATATACACATAAATGCGCAGACAATGGAATAATGAAACTAGGCTGTCAGGAAAACAAACTGTAACCCAGGTGTTGGTTCCACCACTGATTAATGTTGCCAAGCAATATTGCTTCCTTTCCCTTTCAAAGTTAAGAATTGATGCATTTGAAAATGTCTTTTGAAAAGTACCATATGATTGTAAATCAGAGCACTAATTGACATTTGCTTAACCTGCTCTCATATTCTTTCAACATATTCATAAATTTGCAAGTTAATTCAAATGAAGTTATGGGTCTTAGATGTGTAGGCATTGTGGTCGTGTTGCTCAGATGAGTTTGACTGTGTCTCATTCTTTTGTGCCGCAGCACCAGTGGCAGTTCGCAGCCTCCAGGACTTGGCTCGCATTGCCATCCGGGGCACCATTAAAAAGGTTATTCATCAGGAAACTGTGAGCAAAAACGGAAACGGACTAAAGAACACCCCCAGGTTTAAACGAAGGAGAGTTCGCCGCCGTCGAATGGAAACGATTGTCTTTTTGGACAAAGAAGTCTTTGCCAGTCGGATTTCCAACCCCTCAGATGACAACAGCTGTGAAGACTTGGAAGAGGAACGGAGGGAAGAAGAAGAGAAGACCCCTCCTGAAACAAAGCCAGACCCCCCAGTGAACTTCCTACGACAGAAGGTCCTGAGCCTCCCTCTGCCAGATCCCCTGAAATACTACTTGCTTTATTACAGAGAAAAATAAGTCTTCTGTTTGAAAGGGGGAAATGAGGAAGAGCAGATTGCCGAGTCTGAAGTTTGTGCTGCCTACGTGCTGTTGAACCTGGAGGCAGACATTGCGGGGAAGGGAACTGCTGGGCTTATCCACATCATGGTTTTCTTCTTCTAGTTCCTGATTGGCCTCTAAAATTGTATTCAGTTGTATGATTTCTTTACGTAATTCCACAAGACTTTCATTGCATAGAGGATTGTTTTCCCAAAGTGGAGAGAATCTTCATAGAGAAAAAGAGAAGGCTGTTTCTTTTTCGGTTGTGATGAAACACTAAAGTGTGTGTAAGAGAGACTGTTTGATGACTGTCCCTCATACAACATGCACGTTACTCCCTAAAGATGAAAACCGAAGTGGAAAGTAACCTGTGTTGCTTATAAAGTGTGAAAGCACAAGCTTATAAATGTATGAAATCTTTTCTGGGTGTGACGCACCTGCATCCAAGTTTGAATTTTTATGGTATGTGCCACTTAGTTACTGGCACTGAGTATCACTGAATTTCTTAGTTTTCTAGTGGGGAAACATTATTGAGAAGCCCTCCCTTATTTTAAGTAAGTTAATTAAATCTTATGTGAGTTGTCAGTTGAAATTTTTCAAAGGAAAAATTTTGATGGGGTGGAGGAATGAACTGCCAAATAATCTTTCTGGAATTCCGGGAGAATTCCAAAGAGGGTTTTTTTTTTTTTTAATGACATGTTTTGATACCTTTAAAAGAATTACTGCCAAGTAATCCTTAAAAGAATATCCTGGAAAAGGAAGCGAATTTTTTTCTGTGTGTGAGCAATAAGCGAAGTTACATGTGCCGTAACCATAGGGATGATTCTTTACCCAGTTTTAAAGATCATCATGGTTTTCTAAGGTGTTGACACCCTCCATCCTTAGAGCAGGTAGACTGGGACTCTAGGTAGAAAGGAATTAGACTGGGGACTCTATGATGGACAGCCTGTGCTTTTTGACTTCAGTTTGCTATTTTTCTGCGATCACATTAGAGTACTGATTCATAGATTCTATCTTTTATAATTCTGGAGAAAAAGAGATTTGTTAGTTTTGTAATTTTTTTGTAAGAGCAAATGTATGTATTTTAGTAGCTCCATTGATGAGAACAGTGTAACTCGCACTGACTTGTGGTATCAGCCTTCTCTGAGCCTTGTGTGTGCAGAGCTTTCTATCTTACCAAGTGGTAGGCTAAAGGAACAGCAGCGTTTTTGGTGGTCACATAGCAGAATGATCAGAGTTACATTGCTTATTCCAAAACA
Source organism: Chlorocebus sabaeus (assembly GCF_047675955.1). Classification (NCBI taxonomy): domain Eukaryota; kingdom Metazoa; phylum Chordata; class Mammalia; order Primates; family Cercopithecidae; genus Chlorocebus; species Chlorocebus sabaeus. Next base: position 146,368 of record NW_027327817.1, read on the forward strand.
TTGGTTCTTTTTAAAACATTTTTTTCCCCAAAGAAAAGAATAATATAAATTATTAACAATAAACATAAATTCAGAGTGTCGATATAGGATTTGGTATCCAGAGTTTATTGTTAATCTTAATCCTCAGCTTCTTGGGAGTTGCTGGGCTTCAGTGTCTCTGTGGTTTTGCCACGTTAGCTAAGCTCTGGTTATTTTGGATCTTTTTTGCTTTTTTAAGTAACTGAGTCATTTTTACCACACAATCCAGTTTGCATGTGTAGCTGGGAAACGTGTATTGCTGTAGATTGGCCAGTTTAAGTCATTTTAAAGAAAGTTAGTTCATAGTTGTTGCCTTTTAACTCATAGTCAAGCTTCATTCTTTCAAAGAGAAACGTGTGATTTACATTTACTTGCGTGTAGCTGGGAAACGTGTATTGCTGTAGATTGGCCAGTTTAAGTCATTTTAAAGAAAGTTAGTTCATAGTTGTTGCCTTTTAACTCATAGTCAAGCTTCATTCTTTCAAAGAGAAACGTGTGATTTACATTTACTTGCTAATATTTTGTAGTTTGGAGATCCTTGTGGGCATTATTCTAACATGTAGACAGTTACTTGGAAATTTTTGGACATAATATTAAATGAGTGGTATCTGTGAAATTGGTTATATTAGGTGGCTTGACTAGGTTTTTTTCTATAATTGTATATGGACTGCATTTTTTAAAAAACCACATATGCCTTTATGCTAGATTGTAAAAAAAAAATTGTATTACAATGCATAAGACATGTTTTTCCCTCATATGCTAGACTTTTCCTAGCATTTCGTATTTCTGTGTTGTCAATGTGTGATTTTTAAACCAGAATTTGGTTTAAAAAAATATGGTTGTAATATATGTGAGAAATAGTTTGGTGTTTACCTTATGAAAATAAAGGATTGTAAGTAAGGCTTCCTGCGCACCTTATAGCAGAATTCAATATAATATAATACACTACTTTCTGTTTTCAAACAGATAAATCATAATATAGTCTGTATTGTCTGTAAGATCTATCTCGTAAACCACATTCTTGACAACTATTTACTTTTGAGTAGTTTGTATTTTAATATGTGACTTTTGTCTTGAAAAGTAGTATAGCCATAGACTTGTGCAAAACAAATTTCAAGTTTATAGATATTTAGTTTGTAATGAAAGAATCAAATGTGTGTGTAAAAATACTTTTTACCAGTCTAGAACTTGGGAAAAATCCAAGGAATTTGCAACATAGATTTTAATGAGCTGGTAAACACAAATCATGTCAGTAAAGGTGGTCAGGATATTTTATCCTTAGCATTGCTTCTGCATCCTGTGTGGGATTCCAATTCTTGAGTATGTTCTTTTCAAAATCTTAAGAACCTTTTTTCGTTATTAACATGTGTTTACTTTCAGCAAATATTTGTATTACTGCTTGATTCTGTGAAATTCACAGTAGATGTAGAGAAGGGATTATTTTTCATTAATAAATGTGAAATTGGAATGGACAAATGGAGAAGTGGCTAGCTGTAAGTACACAAGAGAATAGGGCCTTGAAGATTGCAGTTAATGTTTTTGGTGTAATTTTCCCACGTTCAACTTTTTAAGGGGCAGAAATTTTTTTTTTTCGTTTTCAGTTATCTGTTCAGAGCACAAATGTTATTTAGATCTTGAAATTCTGGGACCAATCTCCCAAAGAGCTTATATTTTCTTTTTTCTTTTTTTTTTTGAAACGGGGTCTTGCTCAGTCGCCCAGGCTGGAGTGCGGTGGCGCGATCTCAGCTCACTGCAAGCTCGGCCTCCCGGGTTCTCGCCATTCTCCTGCCTCAGCCTCCCAACTAGCTGGGACTACAGGTGCCGCCACTACGCCCGGCTAGTTTTTTTTTTGTATTTTTAGTAGAGACGGGGTTTCACCGTGTTAGCCAGGATGGTCTCGATCTCCTGACCTCGTGATCCGTCCGTCTCGGCCTCCCAAAGTGCTGGGATTACAGGCGTGAGCCACCGCGCCCGGCCATATTTTCTTTTTTATTGTATGTGCTTGTTGGGATGTTTTTTACATTCTGCCTTCCAATTTTTTATTTTGGCAGTTATTTTTTTTTATGATAATTTCATGCTGTCTTTTCTGATCTGAATTTTCCTTCCTGCTGTATTCGTCAGGGTTCTTCAGAGGGACAGGACTAATAGGATAGATATATATATGAAAGGGAGTTGATTAAGGAGTATTGACCCACAGGATCGCAAGGTGAAGTCCCACAATAGGGCATCTGCAACCTGAGGAGCAAGGAAGCCAGTCCGAGTCCCAAAACCTGAAAAGTAGGGAAGCCGACAGTGCCGCCCTCAGTTTGTGACTGAAGGCCAAAGAGCCCCTTTCAAACCACTGGTGTAAATCCAAGAGTCCAAAAGCTGAAGAACTTGGAGTCCGAGGGCAGGAAGCAAAGCACCAGAGAAAGATGGAGGCCGGAAGACTCAGCCAGTCTAGTCCTTCTGTGTTCGTCTGCCTGCTTTTATCATAGCCGAGCTGGCAGCTGATTAGATGGTGCTCACCCAGATTGAGGGTGGGTCTACCTCTCCCAGTCCACTGACTTGTTAATCTCCTTTGGCAACACCCTCACAGACACACCCAGGAATGATACTTTGCATCCTTCAAGCCAATCCAGTTGACAGTATTAGCCATCACGCCTGCATATACTGTTACTTTCAGTAGATGCAGTATCTTAGACTTTTTTGAGGATCCTAATTAGAATTTTTTAAAATTTTGCTTCATCAGAGGTGGGAATGTGGATTCTGGCCCTTCCTTGAACAGAGAAGGAAACGGCCAGAAAGGAAGGAATGTGGGGACTTACTCCCCCACAGGTGACTTACCAGTTTGATCATATTGATCTTTCATTTCTTGCTGTGTCTTTTTTTTTTTTTTAACTGAACTGTTGGAGACTCACGTTTGCCTGTCTGTAATTACAAACCAGGCTGGAGTAGGGACAGTCATTGGCTAACCTCATTGTGGGATGAGGAGAGCTGGTCTTCAAGCCAGGGGCCTGGACATGTGAAGGGTAATGGTCTCTTGGAATCAGTGAGCCTCCTTGATCCGTCCGCAGAAACCCCTTCCTTCTGGTTCCCTGCTGCTGCTGGGCATCAGGATGCTCTCCCGCCATTCAAGCTCCTTGCAGACCATCCTAACCCTAACCCTGCTGTGCCCCAGCTCCCTGTCAGATGCCCATCACCAGGGGCTCCACTTGCAACCTGACTCTGAACAACTGTGGACCTTGTGCTTATATCTTTTCCCTTCTCTTTCTCTTGGAGACAGAGATGTAAGCCATTACTCTACTATGTTGGAACCAGAATGTCCAAATGAGCACCTGAAGTTCTGCAAGGAAGAGGAAATAGCAGAAAGCAGGGGTAGAGTCATAGACCACATGATCGGGAAGTCCCTTTGATCTAGGAGGGCCCTGGGCAGCTGGGCACTGGGTGGTTAGGTGGTGGTTCTGGTGGTCAAGAGGGAGAACAGCATGAGCCCTGCCCCCAGGCCTGTTGTTCTGTGTCAGAGATAAGGGTTGTCTTAATGCCCCATATCCCCCACCTGGCCAGCTCCCACAGGCTCAGAGGGCAGCAGCAGTAACTACTGTGCCTTGAGCCGCTAAGGGGGCGAGGGCCACCCCTCTGCCATCACAGGAAACACGCAGAGCCTGGGCCCATCCCAGCCCTTGCCGGTAGCCTTTCCTGGGACCAGCAGGGCCCAGGGACTGTGTGAGGAGGTGCCTGGGTGTTAGCTGGTCACAGCCAGAGGCACGGGCTACATGAGGACCTTCAGGGCGTGTTGTCCACTCATCCTCATCAGGTAGCAGGGTCAGTCCTGAAAGTTCTAGAACCATGACTTAGCCAGTTGCATCATGTCCATTTTGGGGAAAATAAAATCTCTGGAGCTGAACCTTGGCTGGGACTGGACCACCCAAGAAGTGGCACCTATGCAATGGTTAGAGGTCCGGTCCAGATGGAGGCTGAAGGCTCCTCCTCACCCACTCCACTCGGCACCTGTGGGGAGGGGCCACTGCCCTCAGCATCCTCTGCCCACAGCACCGCCCCCACCCCAACACTTCCCCTTCTCCCCTTTCTGGCCTTATCCCTGGCCTCTCTGAGAAGAGGGACGTGATCCCACAGCCTGCCCTCACCTCCTTAAAGGTCCAGCCTGGGCCCAGTGGACACAGTTGAGGCACCATCTTGTGCCTCTTTCTGTGCCTTCCTGAGGCACCTTTCCTAGACATTAAAGGGACATAATGGCTGTTCCAAAGTGTTGATAGCTGGAGGAGGAGCCAGGGGAGGTGTGAGGGGTGGGGTTTGGGCAGCCCTGGGTTTTCTGGGCTCCAGTGACAGCAGGATGCAGGCTTAGGGTCAGCTCTGGGTACAGTGAGGTAGAGACTCAGGGAACAGCTTCAGGGAGGCCACCTGGCCCCATCCCTCCTGGTCCACAGAGATCTGTTGTCTCGAAGTTCTGAAGTCCAGAGTCTGGAATGAGGGTGTTGGTGGGCCGGCCCTAGGGAGGTATCTGTTCCAGGGTCTTTCTCCAGCTTCTGGTAGTTTCTTTGCTTGTGACGGCAAAGCTCTAGTCTTCACAAACCTTATTCCCTGTGTGCATTTCTGTGTCCACATTCCCCTTTTGATAAGGACACAATCATCGTGAATGAAGGATGGCCCTAATGACTTCTTAACTTCATCATTTGCAAAGACCCTATTTCCATATAAGGCCATATTTGTAGGTACTGGGTGTTAGGACTTCAACATACGAATTGTTAGGGATGGAACTCAGCGTATAACCTTGTCCCTGCCTCTGCCAGTGATCTCCACATTCCCCCTTGCCCCAAAGGCACCATGGCCCTTTCCAGGGTGCTCCATCCCCTTCCAGGGTACCCCAGGCAGATCACAGGAGGGCATGACTGCTGGGGATGGGGCTGGTGATGGGAACCTCTGCCCAGTGAGGGCTGGGATGACACTATTATGGGGTTTGGGGTGCTGAAGTTTTGAAGGCAGGGTAAAATAGAGGCTGGGTCCCTCTCTGGACCCCAAACTCCAGGGAGCACCTCTCCTGGGGGTTCCCATGCTCCCTGTGGCCTGGGCAAAAAAAAAAAGTACTTGCAGTCCGAGGCCCCCAAAGGCGAAAGCCTTCTGGCCCAGATAAGCATCCTTCCTACCCTCTGTGCCTTCTGAGCCCCTGAGGTTTGTGGGGAGCCTCAGACCAGATCCTGGTCAGCAGGGTTGAGGCAGGCCTGAGAATGTATCTTTAGCATCCAGAGAATGGGAGGGTGTGGACGGAAGCAAGGTTCAGGTGTCCTCAGCTCTAACTAAGTATCAAATAGTAGGGTGAATCCACTTTCTGGAGCTGGCCTCTGGGGAGCCTTGGGTTGGTGTACAGAAACAGGGTCTGCCTGATTCATGAAGTTTCTCATGGGGCCTGGACCACCTCAAGATCACAAAAATGACCCCACAGCTTCGATGCCTCTCCTGTATGGGCTGGACACACGTTCATCTGACTCACAAACTCCCTGGGTGGCACCTGGTGACCCGGCTCTGGGCTGGAGCCTGAGTGTGAAGCCACTGGAGGCTGTGGGATTGCAGGTCAGGTGAGTCACTCAGCCACCTGAGCCTGGCCAGGGGACTAGCTATAGATAGCAGGGAGTTCACCTGAGCAAGACACCTGCACACGTTGGAGCTCAGAATACTCTGATTTCCTTTTATTGAGATGGGATGACCCTCGGAGAGCATGTGCCAAGGTCTGGATTACAGCAGGACAAGGTTCAAAAGACCCTGTGAGCCCTGAGGTGGTGTTGCTGATCCTTGGGTGTCTGTGAAGGCGAGAGAAGGTGACCTGGATCTGGAATGATGAAACGGCCATGGGTTTAGGAGCTGGCAGACATGTGTCCGGGTTGTTGGCCAGGCCTAGGCAGCGCTGGGCTGTGCAGGACCTTGAACCCCAGGCTAAGAGGGCTCACCCTGGTGAGGGAATGCTGAGATGGGATTTTGTTTTTTTATTGAGGTAAAATCCACATAATATAAAATTAACTGTTTTAAGATGTAAAATTCAGTGACATTGTGAAACTGCAAAATATTGTGCAACTATCACCTCTTAGTTCCAAAACCCCAAAAGGAAGCCCGCTACCTATAAAGCAGCTACTACCCAATCTACCCTCTCTCTGATCCCTGGCAACCCCTAATCTGCTTTCTGTCTCTGTAGATTTACATATTCTGGATATTCTACACGAATGGAATCATATAGCATGCGACCTTTTGTGTTCAGCTTCTTTCTTTTAGCATGTTTTGAGGTTCGTCCACATTGTAGTATCAGTACCTCAACCCTTTTTACAGCTGAATATTATGCTGTTATAGGAATATACCACATTAGACTTTCCCGTTCATTTGTTGGTGGACATTTGGGCTGTGTGTGTGTGTGTGTGTGTGTGTGTGTGTGTGTTTTATTTTTTATTTTTTTTTTGAGATGGAGTTTTGCTCTTGTCACCCAGGCTGGAGTGCAATCGTGTGCCCTTGGCTCACTGCAACCTCCGCCTCCCAGGTTCAGGTGATTCTCCCGCCTCAGCCTCCTGAGTACGTGGGATTACAGGCACCCGCAACCACTCCTGGCTAATTTTTCATAGAGACGGGGTTTCACCATGTTGGCCAGGCTGGTCTTGAACTCCTGATCTCAGGTTATCCGCCTGCCTCTGTCTCCGAAAGTGCTGGGATTACAGGTGTGAGCCACCACGCCTGGCCTGTTTCCAACTTTTTAAAATTGTTAATAACACTGCTGTAAACATATGTATACAAGTTTTTGTTTGAATATCTCTTTTCCATTCTTTTGTGTATATTTATCTAGGAGTGAAGTTGCTGGGTTCTATGGTAATTCTATGTTTAGCATTTTGCAGAATCACCAAACTGTTTTCCACAGTGTCTGCACCAGATTACGTGCCCATCAGCAATGTCCACATTTCTCTACTTCCCGGCCAACGCTTGTTAGTTTCTGTTTCTTTCTGTTTTTGTAGTAACCATTCTAATAGGGATGAAGTGGTATCTTACTGTAGTTTAGATTTGTGTTTCATTTCCCTAATGGTTCCTGATGTTGAATATCTTTTCATGTGTTATTTGTGTATCTTCTTTGGAGAAAAGTGTCTTTAATTCTTCTGCCCATTTTGCGTGGGAGGTCGGTGGGGGTTGTTTGTCTTTTTGTTCTTGAGTTGTAAGAGTTCTTTGTATATTCCAGATACTAGGCCACTATCAAATTCTCAGTTCTGAAGCATCCAAAATGATTAACAAAATGACAATTTCTAGGGCTTCTGTGGGAGAGTATGGAAGGTCTTTTTGAACTTTTTAATGCTATCAACTGAAGAATGATGAGGTTCATAAATATGGAAAGGAGAGATTTCTATGTTTTTTGTTTATTTTTATTTTTTTGAGACGTAGTTTCACTCTTCTTGTCCAGGCTGGAGTGCAATGGCGTGATCTTGGCTTACTGCAACCTCCACCTCCCAGGTTCAAGTTATTCTCTTGCCTCACCCTCCCGATTAGCTGGGATTACAGACTCTCACCACTATGCCCAGCTAATTTATTTATTTATTTATTTATTTTGAGACAGAGACTTGCTCAGTTGCCCAGGCTGGAGTGCAGTGGCACGATCTCGGCTCACTGCAAGCTCCGCCTCTTGGGTTCACGCCACTCTCCTGCCTCAGCCTCCCAAGTAGCTGGGACTACAGGCGCCCGCCATCACGCCTGGCTAATTTTTTGCATTTTTAGTAGAGACGGGGTTTCACTGTGTTAGCCAGGATGGTCTTGATCTCCTGACCTCGTGATCCACCCGCCTCGGCCTCCCAAAGTGCTGGGATTACAGGCGTGAGCCAGTGCACCCAGCCAATTTTTGTATTTTTAGTAGAGATGAGGTTTCACCATGTTGGCCAGGCTGGTCTTGAACTCCTGACCTCAGGTGATCCACCCACCTTGGCCTCCCAAAGTGCTGGGATTACAGGCACCGCACCCAGTGAGAGACTTATTTCCTGTAAAGGGTTGCAGCCTGCAGGGTAGTCCTTCTGACAGGCTGGGAAGCATAGCCTCCAGCCAGAAGCGAGAAACAGACACTTGAAGGGAGAGGTAAAGGAAACAGTAATTTATGCTGAGTGCCATGGCCAAATACACATATTTAACAAGCTCTAGAACGAGTCATGAATATGAAAGGAGAAATGCATGCATGCCCAATTGAGTTTTTTGCTCCTTCGTGGGTCCCATGTACAATAAGTGGAGGTGTTAGCATGATCCCAGGGTGGAGTTTTCAGCCCTCTGACATTAAAAGGTGAAGCAGAGCACGTGAAAACTCGCTCTGTGCATCCTCTGCGTGCTGTCCAGAACCTCTCCGTCATAGGTGGTCTCTTATCAGGCAAGAAAGGAGAGGTTGATATCAGTGTTGTAGGCTTTGAAACGACTGGTTTCTGTTAAACCCTTAGGGAAGAAAGCCTCATCATGGTTTGCAAAGGAGGGGGTATAACGAGGTGTATCTGACCCCCATCATCCCATCCTGGCCAAGCTGAGAACTCAGTTTTGAAAGTTACTCTGGGGTTCCCTCAGCCAAGAGTGGGTCTGTTCAGTCAGTTGGGAGCTTAGGATTTCATTTTCATTTATCAATGCTAATGGGAATGAGCCGTCTATCTTCATGGCAGCTGAATTTGCAAGAAACTCCTTGGATAAGGTTAATGGCAGGTGTATTTTCTGGGAGCTCTGCTTTAATTGGATAAAGTAAGTTCTGATAAGATTTCTTTCTACATCTTCAGTATCTCAAATGTTTTCATTTAAATAATCTTTATAACAACTGTTGATGTCTGAGTGGGTCCCCACACAGTCATCTATTGTAAGACTTTCTGATTCCTTTTTTTCCTTTGGTCATTATGAATAGGGCTTCTGTACATAATTGCATGGTAGCTTTTGTTTTGAAATAATATCAAATTAGCTGTCAAAATACTTATGAATGTGATTTTTGGATTGTAAGGTGAGACTTGTTTAGCTTTGGGAAAAACTGCCCAACTTGTAATAAGGGAGGAAAAATAATTTTCTCTCTGCCTTTATGGAATTCTTAGATGGGACCCTTTGTAACAAATTACAGATTACAATGAGAAAAAAGTAGACAAGTTAAAAAACATGTATACCTTATGGATACATGGGAGATATTCAGGGAAAAATGAGTAAATCCCCAACAGGTGGCTTTCAATTCAAGTGTAAATGCTATCTTCAACTTAAAGAAAGAAGAGTTGAGGCTCAGTAGTGGGGAGGTAACAAGCAAAAGCACAGTAGACAAGGGTAAGTTTTCTTATACAGACTTAACTCCATGCGTTCTCTGTTGATAAGACTCTTTAGTGATTTAGTCATCCTTCTCTTCTTGGTTGGTGTGGAGAAAGAGACAGAGAGATCTTTTAAATGGGGATTTTGTTTATAGATGTAAATTTTCCTTACACAAGGGTAACTTCTACTCTGTTTTAAGAACTTCCTTTTTTCTAGCATTTTTTTCAGAGTAATCAGCTCAGAATAGTTCTTACGCCAAAGGGACATATTTTGGGGTGGCATATTCTGGTTTCCTACCATCATTTTTGGGGTGGCATATTCTGGTCTTACACACTGTCTTCCACCAGCAATGAAAAGAGTTCTTGTTTTTCCTCCAGCAATTTGTCATTTTTTTAGAGTTTAGCAGTTCTAACAGATATAGACCAGCTGTGCTATCTCATTGTGGTTTTCAGTTCTCTAGTATGTTGAGCATCTTTTTGTATGTTTACTTGCCATCTGTAGATCATCTTTGTTGAGGTGTCTGTTCAGAACTGTGTCCATTTTTAATTGAGCTGTTTAACTTATTGCTTAGTTTTAAGAATTTTGTATATATTTTGAATACAAATTCTTTCTTAGATCTGTATTTTGCAAAATTTTTTTTCAGTATGTGGCTTGTCTTTTTGTTCCATTAACAAGGTCTTTTCCAGAGTATAAACTTTAAATATTAAGAAATCCACATTGTCATTTCTTCTGCATATATCAACCTTTTGTGCCATTTGTTAAAATTCATTACCAAACCCAAAGGCACATAGCTTTTCTTCCATAGTTTCTTCTAGAAATTGTATAGTTTTGCATTTTCAGTGTAAGGATGATTTTGAGTGATTATTTGTGTAAGTTGTAAAGTTTTCATCTACATGCATATCATTTCCTATGGTTTCCAACAATCGTTCCCTCACTATTTTTGGGAAAGACACAGGATAGTGGGCTCTGTTAGAGCAGATAGATGGCTAGACATGAAGAGGAGGGGGAGCTCCTGGAAAAGGGAAAGTCTGGGAAGGCTCACCTGGAGGGACCAAGAAAAATTCACATTTAGTGGCATCTGTAATGCTGGAGTGGATGGGCACTTGTCAATTGTGGGTAGGAGGGAGAAGAGGTACCTATGCAGAAACACACACCCTAGAACTCCTCTTAAGATGCCCCAGTCATCATTCACTCTGCAGGAAAAATGTCACAATATTGGTAGCTACATGCTGATAAGGACAAAGGGGACATTCTTAAAAGAAACCTGGCACCATAAGTACAGATTAGGGCAGAGAAGGACATTCAAAAGAGATGGGCACAGTAGGTACAAACGTGACCACTGTCAGCCTGCCTGGGATGGTGGGAAGGAGCCTGGTGCCAGAGTGGATTCGGATCGATGACCACACATGTGCCTCAACCAACAGTGAGGAGGTCCCACAAGCCTAAGTAGGGCAAGTTGGGGACCTAAGACACTAGCAGGAAAACCAAAGAAAACAGAGGCAGACCTGAGACAGAGGCAGGAATGTGAAGAAGTCCAAAATAAAATTCCCTGCACAGGACTCTTAGGCTGCTTTCCTCCATGATCAGCCTACTCCTCCCTATTTTTCTACAATAAGCTCTTCACACTGAATTTTTTTCAATGAAGTAGTCTGCCATCTTCATACTGCCTCTTGGTGAAAATCTTTCTTCCAAGTTGGAAAAGAACTGGGACATCAGCTCTCCACAGTAATAGGTCCGTTTCAGTTTGAATTTCCAGAACTGGTGGCACTTAATAACTGTCGCTCTGACTTGAAGTGCTGCAGGAGGCGGCCAGTAGGGGGCGCCAGCCGTCACACCTGGAGCAAGAGGGCC